>NC_086445.1:310190300-310342800 GCF_028390025.1 Pseudophryne corroboree
ACAAGATATCAAAATGGAATAGACATATTTCACCTTAAATGGTCGCACCTGGGAAGAATGCAGGAGAGCATCAATAGCTTGAGAAGCAGGGTATACCTTATGGGGATCTTTCAATTGATTTAAGGCACCATGAGATAGTACAAAGTGACGCACCTGGAAATACATATACATGTGGCATGGAGACAATTAAAAATTTTGGCATAGATCAGAAAAGGAGTAAAGGACTCCTCCAGGATCAAACACTTTGTGGAAGGAGTCGAGGCCCTTTTCCTTCCAGAGGGAGTACGTAGCATTGTGCAGCGAGGGTGGAAATGCTGGGTTACCCCACAATGGGATATATTTGGAAAAATGAGGCTCTCGGTGACATTGTTTATTGATGGCTAACCAAGCGTGGAAAGTATCTCTAAATAATATATGGTTCTTTAATTGGGAGGGTATCTGGGTTGGGTGTGAGTGTATTAATGCACTAGGAGCGTATGGAGAGAATATCGCCAATTCCAACTCATAATCAACATAGTGGGATGTAGAATGGAGCCAGTCAATAATATAGCGGAACTGAACTGCTAGGGAATATGCCTGAATATCAGGAGCAGCAAAGCCACCCTTCACTTTAGGAGATTTTAGTTTCTGCTTGGCTATGCGTGGTCTTTTGCCTTGCCAAAGAAACCTAGAAAAGAGTGCTTCGAGCCTAAGAGTATCAGAAAGTGTCAATGAAATAGGAAGCATTTGCATAAAGTAAAATAACTTGGGGAAAATAATACATTTAATCACCTCTAGCCTCCCTAAAAGAGACAACGGTAAATCCTTCCAAGAATCCATTTTGAGGGCTAAGTTATCTATGAGAGGGGAATAGTTAAGTTTATAAAGATTAAGGAGATCAGAGCAAATATTAATACCTAAATATTTGAAATGGGAATGGGTCACTTTAAAGGATGGAATATCGGGATGGGATAATATAGAAGGTGATAAATTGCCCAAGAGCAAAAGTTCCGACTTATTAACGTTGATTCTATAACCTGCTATTTTTCCAAACGAATGAATCATTTGTAATAAGGACGGTAACGATTGTTCTGGATTCATTAAAAACAAAAGTGTATCGTCAGCAAACAGTGCAATTTTCAAAACCTGCGACTCAATGGTAATACCATGAATATGCGGTGAGTTACGAACAGCTATAGCTAGGGGCTCAATCGACAGATCAAAAAAGAGCGGGGAAAGGGGACAGCCTTGTCTCGTCCCCCTTTGTAATATAAAGGCAGACGAGAGAAGACCGTTACAAGAAATGGAAGAAGAAGGAGAAGAATATAACGTGCGGATAATGGAAATAAAAGAATCAGGGAAGCCAAATCTGTGTAGGGTTTTAAAAAGATAGGGCCATAATAAAAGGTCGAAGGCCTTTTCCGCGTCTATAGATAAGATAAGTGCCGGGGGGGAGTTAGTAGAGGAGGACGAATTAGCATGTTGAATGACCGAGAGGACCCGTCTAAGATTTACTACCGAATGTCGACCAGTTATGAAACCAGTTTGGTCTTTATGAATAAGTAGAGGCAGGACTGGTTTCAGCCTCTGCGCTAAGATGGAAGTAAAAATCTTAAAATCCACATTTAATAGTGAAATAGGCCTATAGGAGCCCGGTAAGGAAAGGTCTCTGCCTGCTTTGGGTAGTACTTTGATCACTGCGTCTGTAAATATGTCTGGAAGAATCCCCTCGGTCAAAATTTTGTTAAAGACAGCCTGCAAAGTCGAACCTATCTTGGGGGACATTTGCTTATAAAATTCATTTGTGTAGCCATCTGGCCCTGGGGCCTTGCAAGGTTTAAGTCGTTTTATAGTCGTTAGGATTTCAGAAAGGGTAATGGGAGAAGTTAGGGAGGGGATCATCTCAGCTGGCACTTGGGGTAAAGGAAGGTTGTCTCAGAAGTGTGGGGGGGTATATATCATGAGGGGTAAGGGCATCTCCCGGGTCAGGAGAAGAATATAAGGATACGTAGTATTCACGCATAATGGCCGCAATCTGAGCATTAGAAGAGGACAGGGAGCCATCTAGTTTTTGTAAGGAATGGACCACCACTGGTTTCCTGGATCCCTGTAATAATGAAGTAAGAAGTTTACCCGCCCTGTTCCCAAAGCGGTGAAACTTGTAACTTACATTAAACTGATATTTATCACCTGCTAAGTGCAAAAGATCATTAAAAGTAGTTTTAGCCAAAATATAAGCTGTTTTGTTTTCCGAAGAGGGCCGTAATTTAAAAGTCTGATAGGCCGTCGATAGGATGTTTTGAGTTTCCAGGTACGTCTGATTAAGGGATTTCCTAAGATGCGAGTTATAGGAGATCACTTCACCCCTCAAAACTGTTTTGGCGGTTTGCCAAAAAAGGGAAGGGTTCTCCGACTCATGTATTGAGTTATCCAATCGAAAATTCTCCCAGATATCATCACACTTGCTTTTAAAACTATCTGATTTAGCTAGATGTGAAGGAAATTTCCATAAAGGAGGAGAAGATTTTTCCATTGTATAAGCCAGTTCAACCCATACCAGTCCATGATCTGAGATAGAAATCAGTTCAATGGTGGCTTGGCGAATATTAGGGAATAGTAGGGAAGCAACTAAGATGTAGTCTATACGAGACCAGGTATTGTGAACCATTGAGAGGCATGTAAACTCTTTTTCTGTAGGATTCAAAGCTCGCCAGGCATCCACTAAAGTAAGTCTCTTGGCAAGCCAAGGAACGCCTAATTTGGGAAGAGGTCGAGACTTGTACATTGGGATTTATCTAAATACAGGGAAGAGACTAAATTTAAATCACCACAGAGAATTAGGGAAGAGAGGTCACAGGTATAAAGTTTAGCCATGAGTGAGGAAAAAAAGTTTTTTTAATAAGTATTAGGGGCGTAAACGGAACATATGTGGTAAAAACTTTTTACCCAGTTTGCAATGCACAAGCACGTATCTACCTTCTGGATCAGCATCCGTCGACATTACTTCGATGGGGAAAGAGTGTCTCGCTAAAATTGCCACTCCACAAGATTTTGAATTAAGCGATGCTGCGCCTAATAAAGACCAATTCAACATCTGTAGCTTTTTTGTTTCCTTGAGAACCAGGTGCATCTCCTGTAAACATGCAATGTCAATATGTTTTTTATTCATATAGGATAGTATCTTTCGTCTCTTAGCAGGTGTGTTTATGCCTCCTACATTAAATGTACAAATCTTAACCGTAGCCATACCTCAAAAAAGAAAAATATAACATCTGGCAAGGGTAAATCACGTTACAATATCGCATCCTTATAGAAGTTGGAGGGAGTTGGGAGGGGAGGGAAAAAACATGAGGGAAGAAGACCATGACAGGGGTGACAAACAGAAAGATATTAAAAAAGAGATAGTCAGACAGCAAAAGGAAGAGTAATGAAATAGACATTACATAAGAAGTGAAAATGGTAGTAAACCGACTTCGGGTGAAGCAAAAACAGATGGTGGTTATAACCATAGAGAACCAATAGGGTGGCGGGGGCTTCTTCGTTGCCACCAGCAACATTAGAATACAATATTAATAATAAAACAATTTGTCAAACTCACTAAATGATCACCAAAACATATAGAATGAGGCAAAGCTATACGCAGTGCCAAAACTTTACATCAACAACGTAATCAAATTTGTAAATGGTATGCCTGAAACCTGAAAATAAATACGAGGAAAGAGTCATCCTGCAGAGCCATCAGAGATATCCTGTGCAAGCGAGTCAGCTTCTTCTTTAAGATATGCTTCAGCATCACCGGGGGTAGAAAAGTCAGTGAAGGAGGATCCCTGGAAAATCCTGAGTCGAGCTGGGTACAGCATAGCAAATTTCCGCTTATTTTTAACCAGGAAGGCGCAAACAGGGTTGAAGGCTTTGCAAAGGCGAGAAAGTTCAGCAGAGTAATCCTGAAAAATCCGCAGAGGGATTCCCTCCCACTGGAGATCTACTTTGCGAGAAGCCTTCCAAATGGCGTCTTTATGAAGAAAGTTCAGGGTTTTGAAAATGACCACACGTGGCCTATTAGAGCCTGTACACGACTGGTCCCCCATTCTATGTACATGCTCAATCACCATGTCAGCACATTCAGCCTCAACTTTAAGCATTTTCGGTAAGGTATTCCGAACAAATTGCTCCAGCCCTGGGCCTTTAAAAGATTCGGGCAAACCAATTATACGTAAGTTGCACCTGCGCGTGCGGTTTTCGATATTGTCCATTTTGTCAAGAAGATGTTTATTGACCTTCTCCAGATGCCCCACAGTGGATTTCAAATTTTCAACCTCATCCATAGTGACCCCCAAGCTAATCTCGGTGTTAGATACTCTGCTTGAGAGTTGCTGCAGTTGTAAAGTAATATCTGTTTGCAGCAGAGGAGCCATCGTAGCATGAATGGCAGCTACCATATCCTTATAAGTTAAGGGGGCACTGGGAGAGGTAATATTATCATGTACCTGTAGTTGTGAGACGTCAGAGGTTTCCTTGACTGGTTTCTTAGCTGCAGGTTTCACTGGGCTAGAATCAGAGCTGGTCGTGGATGTCTGATCTGCATGACGTTTTTCCTGCCTAGGAGGCAGTGCTGGTGGTGAAATCTTGGATGATGCTGGTGGGCCCAAGAACTTTTCCATGGTGTGCAGGGATCTCATTAATTGGTAAACTGACCGGTGATGTTGAGGCCTGGGGCAGAAGTTTGATATCGGACACTGCAATGAGGCACTGATTACCCCAGGGCAACACAGTTATGAGCGTCCAGGCGGTGAGAATGCTCCGAAGGAGTGATGCTTCTATATGCACTTAAGATAGCGGGCAGCGAGCACCGCTTCCAGCGCCGTCCGTAGCCGCCGGGCCTCAGAGCGCAGCCGCCAGCCGCCGTACAGGCCCGACCCGCAGCGCGCCGTGCGAGCGCACACAGCACGAGCGGGTGTCGGGCCGGGAGGGAGGGGAGCAGGCAGCGGGTGATGTCCTGAGCCGAGGACCGGAGCTGAGAGTCAAGGCGATCCGGCAGTGAGCGGTGGGGCTGGTAGCAACGGAGGAGCACACAGGAGCTGCTGCTTACTCCGCCATGCCGGAACCGGAAGTGAAATTTAATCATTTTAACAGATGCATCTGCTGACACACATTGAATACATTGAATACTATCCCGTTGCCAGGGACTCCGTTGCTAAGGGCACAGAAGGCGGAAGATGGGTTAAGTGACATGAAAATAAACTTACAAATAGTGTGAATATTGGGAGCTGTTAAGCTCCGTGGAAAATGACATCAAGTGCAATACAGAGATCAAGTGACTGAGACACAATACTAATATAAAAACATTATGATAAAAACATTGCTGGGAAGCGCAGCCAGAGTGGTTACACTACTGGCTGATACACATACTGTTGGATGTCCTATGCTAATTTAATTTAGGCATACTGAAGTACCACACAGGTACTCGGCCTGACTGCTATGCATTATAATCCCACTTTATGCAGACTATAGCATGGTGGCTTAAACGTATAGTATATTATGTAATGTACATAGGGCCACTGAAGCAGGGTGATCACAGTACATACAAGGCTGTGTAGCCCCTTTACCCGGGGGTGACTGAACCTATATACATGGTCCCTACATTTACTAGGGGGCTATACTCAGTACTGCTTAGGAAAAAAGCCAGGAAAAGGAGAAGAGGAAGAAAGGGCCATGGGGAGGGAAGGAAAGTCAAGAAGGAAACCAGAAAACAGAAGGACTAGGACAGAAGAGAGGAAGGGAAGAGAAGAGGAAAAAAGAAAGAAGGGAAAGAGAGATGGAAGACCCAGATGGGAACAGCAAAACCCGAGCGGTAAACACTGTAAGATACCACGACATAAGGGGAAGATGGGGAACGAAAGGAAACGGAACAAAGAGCGAGAAAACTAGAGGGAAAAGGAAAGAGAAAAGAAGAAAGAAGAAAGAGAAAAGAAAAAAAGAAGTCAGAAGAACAAAGAAAGAAGAGAGGAAAAAGAAAAAGAAAAAGAAAAGAGGAAAAAGAAAAGATAGATAGATAGATATATATATATATATATATATATATAATGGATGATATGAGGCCAGCACTCCACTAAAGTGGTCAATAATTACCCAGGTGAACTCCGTGGGAATAGTAGTACATGGAGAACAAAAGACAGCGACAGTCTGGGATTTGTGCTGCAGACACCGGGTTGCCACGGCAATGGCCGACATTTCTACAGATACACCGCTGCCTATAAATGGAAATAGTACATATAATACATATTATGCATAAAATACATAAAGACCAGGGGATATGCAACACTGAGGACGATTAAGTATCTGTAAACTTATGTGTGGCATACTGTCACTGTGTATGAGTATCATAGACTGGTGTGTCAAGGGTCGGATAGAAATGGCAAAAATGTATGTAATGGACATTATACGGAGAGAAGATGAAGGAAACTTTGAGTTGGATATAAGCAATTTCTCAGGTAACAGTTGTATTAAGTGGTAGACAGTTTAAGATGGAGTCTAATACTCTTCTTTTGTGCAGTAGATTGCATGGCCTGCTGATCAAGTAGATAATGTATCTCCTCTTTTGAAGGCTTTCTATTGTGCTGTACAGTGTTATTATTGTTGTTTATTTATTTGGCACTATAAGTATTCCGCAGCACCTAACAACGTACATATACTGAGCAAAATAAGAAAACAGCATCTTACAGTACAAGACAATATACGACAAGTACATAGTAAAGTATATAAACAATGCTGCATCAGGGGATATGACACTGAAATAAGCATCAGGGTGGCAGAAACCAAGGGTTATGTGGTGTTGTAAGGAGTATGGAGTAGAAGATAGTCAAGTAAGCGAATTAAAAGCACATGTGGGGAGAGGGCCCTGCTCGTGAGAGCTTACATTCTGAAGGGTAGGAAAAGACAGACAGGGGTGACACAGATGGGGTAGAAGAGAGCATGGAACAGAGGGTTAGGATGAGACATGACTGGGTTTGATGAAGAAGTGCGTCTTAAGAGCCCGTTTGAAGTTTTGTAGAGAGGTAGAGAGTCTGATAGGGATAGGTAGAGAAATCCAGAGGCAGGGAGCACCATGGCCAAAATCTTGGAGGCAGGAATGGGAAGAAGTAATCAGATGGCAGGAGAGGCGGCATGCATTATTTTTTTAACTGTCTCTTTCTCTTTCTCTCTCTTTCTTATATCACCACTCTCATGCCACCTTACCACCTCAATACACCCAAAGTCTTCAAGCTTTTAAGCGCTCATTCAAGGGCTCATTCAAGACTCATCAGACATACACATAACCTAAGCCCACTCACCTGATCTATTAGAACGTCTCACACAATCTGATGTACAGTACAGTAATCATTCTATGAACTCATGTGTTCCTTGTTTTCTATTATGTTTTATTAGAGAACTTTTATCAAGCTTTTATTAAAGTCATGTAATTGCTATTATGCACCACATGTACTATTCTCGCTGTACAGTACTGCAGAAGATGGTAGTGTTTATAAGTGAAACAATTATTATTTAAACAACTAAAAAATTGTTAAACTGTGATAGGGTTAGAATTAAAGCGATCAGGTTAAGGTCAAATTTTTACTTATTTTTTACTGGCTGTAGCAATTCACTCGTTGATTCAGCTCACTTCCTCTTTGTACATGGGTCTTTTGTCATTCTAGAACCCCAGATATAGGTAAATTTTGCTTTAAAGCCAGAATCCATAACATAGAAATGAAAAATGATCAAACATTGATGTACAGGCAAAGCTAATAATGTCAGTAATTTATACTGCATGTTATATTCATGGCCCTTTTGCTAACCTATAAATACAAATGTAAACTAACTAGAAACAAAATAATACAAAATCAAGTAATAAACAAATGAAAAAGCAAATATTCAGATCATTAAAAAAACATATTTAGGTCATTTCTGATGTGAGGTATCTTGTCTATTAGCAAGCAATATAATAGAATACTATCATTGTACATTTTATCTTACACTGTTTTTGCAGCCCTACAGTTTTTTTTGCTATTCTCCTAGCATTCCCAATGCATGATGAATTTATTATTTTCCTACATGTACAGCAGTGAGAAATAAAATAATTGTATTTGTTGTTGTCCTGCTTTTTTTGTGCACATTTTAAATGCATTACCTATTTATAAGGAATATTGCAATTGCCAAGTAAGTGAACAATCTTTAGTACTGTATCTTTTTCTTAAATTTGTTATCTCATAATGGATCAGGTGTGACCCTTGTGCCTCTGACATATATTCTAATAACAGGTTTATTAGCAATAGCTGTCCATCTCAAAGGTCACTTGGTGCACATTACTGTCCAAATTTAATATTGAAATATAGAATTAAAGTTATTGGCATTGGTTCTCTCAGCTGTAGCTGGACTTCTCCAGCAACAGTCACTGTTCACAGCAGAAACCTCTCAGTCAGCTTGTTAGACTAATGAATTGATAGTTTTGTATAGGAATAAAAGTAAGTAGAGACTAATGAGGATGGTGTCATGACCTAAAATTAAAATTTCTGTGTTTTTAACCTATGTAAATGTGGTTTTCTTTGTACACAAAATGAAAACTATGCTCACATATGTATAAAATGTTCTTAATAGTAAGGGAGGGAAAAAATAAAGAATATGCATCTTAATAAATCATGCATCCTTGTGTTATTTAAATGTGTTTCTTCAAGGTTGATTGAAACTTTAACCTCAGTCTCAATAAAGAAGAAAAGCTTCAAATTTGCCAGACCTTGAATTTCTACAAGAATATGTTGAATTATGCAGTGATCAGTCAATTATTCATATCTGCTGGATCGAGATGGCTGCACTTTAAAAAGCATGCAAAATGGGGCTACAGAATGTGATGCTGTGTCAACACATTTCACTCAAGATTGCTTACAAGACAAATTTTTGTTTCAACATTGATTCTTCTTTTTCCTTGAGTATTTCTTCTAATAAGGTACTTGCTTCAAATCAATTTCAGTTTACATGCATATGCTTCTATATTAAGTTTCATTCTATTTTTTATTTGTATGCTTTCTCTAAACAATTAAAGAAAGGATAAAAACAAGTTTTAAACTGAACCAAATGTACAAGAAACTGATTTGATTAAAGTTAAATTTCTTTTGCTCCTTATTTCATGAATTTAAACTTTAATTTTAAGTAAGTTATTTTTATTTTTTTAATCATATGAAAGACTGGTACAATGGAGTAAAATTAGTATAGATGTAAAATGTATCTTTTCTCTACATACTTTGGGAACAACTTAACTTCATGTACTCAAATATCTCCTACTGATATTCTTTGTGATAACATACAGTATATAACGTGGCATAAAAAGGTTTCCGACTTCTTCCTGAATTCTTTTATTTTTGCACTTTTAATTGTTTCAGATTTTCAAATAAAACTGGATATACAGTAAGTTAAAGACTACCTAAGTAAACGCAAATAATAGTTTTTAAAAGTAATGAACCACCTTCTACCTTGGTCTACCAGCAAAAGAATTGCAACGCTTACAGCTGGTGCAAAACACAGCTGCCAGGCTATTAACCAACCAGCCCCGTTCTAGCCACATAACACCCATCCTCTACTCCCTTCACTGGCTGCCTGTAAGATGGCGAATCATCTTCAAGATTGGCTTACTGAGTTTCAAAGCATTACATGACCAAGGCCCAAGGTACCTAAAACAGCTTCTGACCCCATACTGCCCCACTCGATTACTGCGATCTGTAGATGAAGGACTTTTAGCAGTACCTAGAATCTACCGTAATTCATCTGGGGGTCGAGCTTTTAGTCATGCGGCTCCGACTCTATGGAACTCACTTCCCTGCACAGTGCGAGAGGCCCCAACTATAGAATCCTTCAAAAGTAGACTCAAGACTTTTCTGTTTACTCAAGCATTTCCATAATGTCCCTTTTAGTATCTTCATGCTTCTGTATTTTATGAAAATGTACTTTATTATTTTCTGTACTATATTATGCTATGTATCTGTTAAGCGCCTTGAGTCCTATTGGAGAAAGAGCGCTATATAAATAAAATTATTATTATTATTATTATTATTATTATATCACCCATGTGAAAAATTAATTGTCCCCTAAACTTAATAATTGGTTGTGCCACCGTAAGCAGCAACAATTGCAACCAAACATTTCCAATAACTAGAGATCAGTCTTTCACATCTCTGTAGAACCAGTCTTTCACATCACTGTAGAGGAATTTTGTCCAACTCTTTGTTGCAGAACATTAATCCAGCCACATTGAAGGGTATTCAATAAATCGAAGGTTTTACAAGTTCGTGCCACAGCATCTCAATTGGATTCAAATTGTGACTTTGACTAACCTACTCCAAAACCTTAAGTTTATTAATTTTAAACCATTCAGAGCTGGACTTGCTCTCTTCCTTCAAATCATTGTCTTCATGCATAACCCAACTGCACATGTGCACCAGGTCACAGACTGTTGACCAAACATTGTCCCTCTTAATTTTCTGGTAGAAAGCAGAATTTATGATTCCATCAATTATGGCAAATTGCTTAGCTCCTGAAGCAGCAAAGCATCCCATTATTACCAAAATGTTTGACTGTTGATAGTTCTTATTGTGGAATGCTGTGTTAGCCTTATGCCACATGTAATGGGACCAATGTCTTCCAAAAAGTATTATTTTTGACAGTTGACATCAGTCCAGAACATCAGCCCAAAAGGTCTGGGGTTTATCAATGTGTTTTTGGTACATTTGAGATGAGCATTTATTTTACTCTTGGTTAGCAGTGGGTTTCACCTTGCAACTTTCCCATGCATGCTATTTTTGCTGATTCTCTTTTTTATTGGTAATCTTAAAAGCTTATAGTAATTGAAGTGAGCAAAGCTGCAATTCCTCAGAGATTTGTCTTTTTCTTTGGTGACTTTCTGGATGAGTCATTGATGTACATTTGAAGGAATTTAGGTAATCTTGTCCACTCCATGCAAGATTTACACTGTTCCAAGTTTTTTCCATTTGGAGATACTAGTTTGCAGATCCATAGAAATTGCTTTGTAATCCATCCCAGACTGATGCAATTCAATAACTTTCCTTCTCATATCAAGTAGTAGATATTGTTGTAGTATCCGACAAATGTTGACTATAATTGATATGTCTTAAGGTGACAATAAATGTACAAATAATGGTAGAAATCAATCCTGTATGATTCAAATTTATATAACCAGACCCTCACAGTCAGCAGGAATACTCATTTGTAAATGAACGATCACAGGTATAAATGGACACAATATACAACCCATGGAATTATTACCCAAAATATATGCATCAACCCAGCAATATGCTTATTGTGCCCTCTAGGTTTTGTTGTTTTAATTATTTCTGTGTAGTATTCTACTTGCCGTAATTCTAATGCCTTTATACAATAGACCATGTTTTTGATGTCTGTAAAGTGACTTTGAGGTATGCTCGAGAAAAGTGCTATATAAATAAAATTATTATTAATATTATTACTTTCCTGAAATACCATGATAATAATATTTACATATTGTGATCTTATTTTATCATGGTACTATAATACTGATGTTGGGTTACAGTACTACCCAAATAATATTGTCAGGTGTTGATTACCTGCTAGCAATACTGAAATATCTAGCATTCACAGGTTGTGATTCAATTTTGCAAAAACCTATTGCATTTTTTCAGCAAGCGAGACCTGACATTTGGTCACAGGTATTTAATAACTAGTACTTTATAATACAAGATTTATATATTTGTATGTGGTTTGTATGTACTTTCCGTGAGACTGCATTTTATATTTACTATCATTAACAGTTAAGTTTTATACAAATAATCTGTTTGGCGAGTATCCAACCCGGAGAGTACTTTTCTTTTGTTTTACAACTTTCAATGTGCAGCAACATGTGTTAGGCCCCCAAGGAAACTAATTATAATGGCAAACTTCAGTCTTTTCAAGTTTCACTGTAACATCCAATGGATTTTTAGTTCAGGGCGTACGTATGGTATATGTCTACTGGGTGACCTTTAGATACAATCAAACATTTTACCAGATTATCATATACCTCCTGACTTGTGCATACCTTGAAATGTCGGTAATGGTGTATGAAGGGTGTGCAACCAAGAATATCACTTACAGTGCTCTGCCTCAACGTCAAGTTATCTGATGCATACATAGAAGACAAAATGGAGGAAATAGCACACAAGTAGTTTCATGCTGAATTTAAACACTTTTTGTTAGTTAATGATATGTTGGGAATATCTGTTTTTACTGAATCCTTGATGCTAGTTTTACTGAAAAGACGCCCAGTTGTTACAGATATTGCCAATCACTGCTGCCATGTTATATATATATATATATATATATATATATATCACTAGCAGTACTGTTTAATATCAGACAGAGCAGAATAGCATGTACACTGCATCAGTTTACTAAGTTTGTAAGTGGAATTGGTCCCTACCTAATAACTTCATAATGTGCTGTTCTAAGGTCCCAACTAAACATATTGTATAGTTTTCTATAAAAAATATACTAAACCCTGAGTACTGTAATTACCAGTCAATTCAAGGAGTAAAACAGGCCCTATATTAACTTAATAAAAGCTTATTGTTAACATGTTTGTTTGCTATTTAAGACACACAACTTGCTAACCACATTGAGACCTCCTTTTTTTACATCTACCCTATGACCCCGCTGGCACCAACCTCACCATTCTGCTCTCTATTAATAAAAGGTAGCACATGGGAATGCAATAAACATCTACAAAGCCTCCTGGAATCAATAAGTGGAAGAAGCTAGAACATCCTTGAGTCTAAGACAAAATGGACCACTCTCTTATTAAGGTTTGCCTATTGTAGTGCCATGATTGAACATCTTTAATCCCTACATTATGTTTAAAGGATGTTAAAATAATGGGCCATTACAATTGGAAATCTTTTTTTACAACTTGACACAATGCCCTTGGAATACACAGTGGAGCTTACACCAGAAGAGATTGCCTTGGCCAATATAAATATTAGGTTAGTGGTAAGCTTTAAGATCTTCTCATGACACTTTAATGAAATCTACAGCATACATAGCTGATACACCTATAAATAAAAACATGGTGACAAGAGAATTTCAAAACTAAGGGTATACATGAGCTACAGTAATTACCATTGTATAATTTTTGTTAAGAAAGCACAGAATGCATCTTAAAGCATGGTAACTGTTACTTTATAATGTATAATTAAATTTAATTATTGTTTTTTAATGTAAACATTATCAAAAACAGCTTATTTTATGTTTTTTACCAAGTATATAACCCAAGGTAATATTGTCTCTAAATTTGAAATATTATTCAGATCATTCATTATTCATTCATCATTAAAGCAACAATTGCATTCATGTAAATGTTTACTCAGAAAGATTAGTATGCTATATGCAGCATAACTCCTAAAATATTTATTTTTCTTGATATGAGTGATTAATACATTACTAATGGTATTCATAATTATAATTTGTCTTATTTCTTCAATTTCAAAGATTTCACTCACCTCTTATCGTTACTTTGTGTTCAAATAGTTCTGATCTGTGGAAAACCCAAAGCTCACAAGTTTAAATCCCAGCCTGATTGATTCAGCTCTCTGTTATTTCTAAGCAGATGAAATGAGCTAAATGTTAATGGATGCTTTTATTATAATTCTATAATGTGTAAGCTGCAATTTTTATTTGGAAAGCTTTGATACACAAGTGCATTTAAACTGTAGATTAATAACATTATATTATTCAGTATATTTAGCTGGTTTTATCTGAAAAATGACTATTATTATTATTATTATTATTATTATTATTACACCCTCCTGCCATCTGTACATGTACAGTACAGTAAGTTTGCCAGTGAGTGGCCATAAAGCTATATGTACCCAAATATACTGCTGTGTGCAGCTCAATATGGACGTTTGAGCTTTAATATTTTTAACAGGATATCCTGTGATGCTGAAATATTTCCAAAATGATCACTCAGTTTCTTGTCATTTAATTAATGTATGTGGTTCCTAAATTGATTCAGTAAACCATAATAATGTCATCAGGGAATTTCCTCATTGTATGGAAGCCCAGTCTACTCAAAGGGAGACTGGGCTTTAGCCTTCCTGTCTGTCTGTCTGTCTGTCTGTCTGTCTGTATTGTTAGATTTTGTGTAACCAGCAACTAACAGTGTGTTCTTTCCAGATTACACTGAATCTACCAATATTGAAAATGTTTCTGAACAGTTATTTATATACAGCAGTGCACACTTATTATGCAGCACTTTGCAGAGTATATGTAGCCATTCATACCAGTCCACGCCACATTGGAGCTTACATCCTATATTCTCTACCACTTGGACTCGCATACACAGTAAGGTTAATTTTTTGACAGAAGCCAAGTAACCTTCCAGTATGTTTATGGAGTGCAAGCAGAAAAATGAAGTATCTTAAGGAAATCTACACAAACGTAAAAAATCCACACATATGGGGCTTTGGTTGGGAAATGAACTCATGAACTCAGTGCTGCCCCATGATAATTGAGACATGCCGTATTTGTTATCATGACCACTAAGGTATTTCACCCATAAAACAAACAGGGCAAGAGTCATCAAGCATTGCATTTTGCATGTAATACATCCTACCACTGATCACAAATATAGCCGTGTTTAGTAACCCCATAAACTTGTACAATTGCAAGAAAAATCTCAAAGGACAGCTCTGCAGATAAGAGCTGTCCTTTGCAATTTAAGAACTTCAGGGTTTATGACCTGGGAGTCCTACTGCGCATGCATGGCCATTTTCCAGTGCATGTGTGGGCCACGGGGGCCAATGGGAGGGATCCAATTGGATCCCTCTCCAGGAATAATGAAGATAGAAGACCATAGAATTATGTTAGCCAATGCCATCTATAGATTTATTTGCCTATTGGCTCATAGTTTCAGAATTTTTTGCTTTGCAGGGCTTGGGGCATATGGGCAATGTGGTCAAAACCCTGAAAACTGCATTTTCAGAGGTTTGACAGGATTTTTGCTATTTTGGCATACTACATACAAAGAACAAGAGAAAAAGAATGCCAAGTGGAGGCAATTGAGAGACATACGACTCAAGCACTTCCACTTCGAGTACTGTTTTCTCTTGCTCTATATGTTTGGTATTGTCATATTTCAGATTGCATCATTCTATTGAAAATAATATATATCTGTTTTGTTTTTTTAAATTATGAAATTAGTATAAGGGGTATTTTTATGGTGTGGATACATTTTCCATTGATGAACATTAGTAGAAACAAAATACCGCTCACATTCTTACACCTGGGTTTGGCTCTGTTATATCCAGTAATTAGAATGCTAATCAGAAATTAGTGTTCTCAGTCTTCCCTGCAAACTTGAATTTTGTTGGCTGAACATAATTTATTGTAACAACACAATCATGCATATACTGTAAGTACACAAAGACAACTTATTGACAGGTGTACTTACTGTATAAACTATATAAACAGGAAAAATCTATTTTAAGAGTAGAAATATATAATTTAGAATGGGCCTGTCCAGATCTTTTTGCAGTCATTGTTCTATCTGAGGTTTTCCATAACATCTACGTAAACTTAGGGCTTAATTCAGACCTGATAGCCGTAGCAGCAAATTTGTTAGCAGATGGGCAAAACCATGGGGGTCATTCCGACCTGATCACATGCTGGCTTTTTTCACAGCGCAGCGATCAGGTCACTACTGCGTATGCGTATGCACCACAATGCGCAGGCGCGTTGTACTGGTACAAAGCGAATCGTTGCTGAGCGAAGGATTTATTGAAGAATCCATTTGCACAGCTGATCACAAGGAGATTGACAGGAAGAAGGCGTTTATGGGTGTCAACTGACCTTTTCAGGGAGTGTTTGGGAAAATGCCTGCGTGTCCAAGCGTTTGCAGGGCGGGTGTCTGACATCAAATCCGGGACCAGACAGGCTGAAGTGATCGCAAGGGCTGAGTAAGTTCAGACCTACTCAGAAACTGCACAAAATGTTTTTGCAGAGCTCGGCTGCACAGGCGTTCGCAAACTTGCAAAGCGAAAATACAATTCCCTATAGGCGGCAACTATCTGATCGCAGTGCTGCAAAAAGTAGCTAGCGAGTGATCAACTTGGAATGAATCCCCATGTGCACTGCAGGGGAGGCAGATATAACCTGTGCAGAGAGAGTTAGATTTGGGTGGGTTATTTTGTTTCTGTGCAGGGTAAATACTGTCTGCTTTATTTTTACACTGCAATTCAGATTTCAGTTTGAACACACCACACCCAAATCTAACTCTCTCTGCACATGTTATATCTGCCTCCCCTGCACTGCACATGGTTTTGCCCATCTGCTAACAAAATTGCTGCTACAATTAGGCCTGAATTACCCCCTTCATAATGGCTGAAGGGTGTCCCATATCATGTGTCATATACGGTATCAACACCTACTGTAAATAATAACAGACAAAGGCCCAGATTTATCAAGCCTAGTAAAGGGGAAGAAATTGCACAGTGATAAAGTACCAACCAAACAGCTCCTAACTGCCATGTTATAGGCTACATGTCAGTTAAGAGCTGGTTGGTACTTTATCCTCATGTAATTTATCACTCTCCAAGGCTTGATAAATCTGTGCCTTAGATATGTGATTTGGCACAGAAAGGTCAGTTATTTATTTGTAAAACAATAATAATAAAACTAATAAAAATTGTATGGTTGTGAAAAAAAGACAGTCAGAAATTAGAACAGTCCATCAATATACCACTAAATGATAATAAATATGAATCACAGGTGGAACCACCCTGGGTGTCTTTTTCAACACAGACTAGGGTAAGAATGGTACAGTCCATAAATCCAGCCACTGAAGGTGAATGCACATACATACACACAAAAAAATACCTTGAACCCAGGCTTATAATATGCTGTATTTGTAGCATTTAAAGCCAGTGGGATAGGGAAGCTTATTAGTCAAACAGGCCTGAGCTTTAAGTAAAAACATAAATGCACACCACCACCACTAATAGGCCAAACCAGAGGTGTCACTTATGCCCTGGACACCCGGTGCGGCGCTGCAAAAAAGGGGAGGGGCTTCATTGGGAAGGGGGCAGAGCTTCACAGATGGTGAGTGGCTTCGCATCCCGACCCTGTTTTTCATCACTTTAGAGATTTTGTGTCACCAAAAAAGAAAGGGACTTCATGGGAAGGGGGTGGAATTTCACTGAAGGGGTGGGGCTTTGTGTCCCGATCCCCATTTCTCATCACTTGGAAGATTTTGGAAGTGCGGGCTCCTTCCCGGCGAGTGCTGTGCATGCAGTGTCGGCTCCTACACAGTGACAAGAGCCGAGTGCTGCACATAATGTAACAATGCAGCACTCAGCTCCTGTCACTGAGCAAGAGCTGGCATTTTGATGTCACCCCTCAGCGTGTGACACCAGGGAGCGGGACACACCCCCAGCACCCCTCTTGTGACACCACTGGGCCAACACTAATCATATGGCTAGCATATAGGGGGTCAATCCGAGTTGATTGCTCGCTAGCTAGTTTTAGCAGCCGTGCAAACGCTATGCCACCGCACACTGGGTGAGTATTTTAGCTTATCAGAAGTGCGAACGGTTGTATCGCAGAGCGGCTACAAAAACATTTTGTGTAGTTTCAGAGTAGCTCAAAACCTACTCAGCGCTTGCGATCACTTCAGATTATTCAGTTCCGGATTTGACGTCACAAACCAGCCCAGCGTTCGCCCAGCCACACCTGCGTTTTTCCTGGCACGCCTGTGTTTTTCCGCACACTCCCTGAAAACGGTCAGTTGCCACCCAGAAACGCCCACTTCATGTCAATCACTCTGTGGCAAGCAGAGCCACTGAAATGCATTGCTAGACCCTGTGCAAAACTACATTATTCGTTGTGCCCGTACGTCGCAAATGCGCATTGCGCCGCATATGCATGCACAGAACTGCCAATTTTTAGCCTGATTGCTGCGAACAAATTCATCTAGCAATCAAATCGGAATGACCCCCATAGGCCAGCCCACAGCCATGGGGTTTGAATCACATCAGGTTCATATGAGCTTTCAGTTATCCAATAACTTCATTGTTCTATTCTGATTTATTCCTTGAATATTTAGCAATTGTAAAGCTCATCCATACAATAAATGTCAGTACTTATTTTCTGTGAAAAAATGGTGCCAGTATTCAGAAAAGAAGTTCTAGTACTCACCTAAAGTTCCATGTTAGTACAAGATCTAGAGTAGTTTCCATACTCTGGATAAGTCTCCAGATGCATATTTTATTAATATCTCAAATTATTTCACCGATATCTTTCTGTTTCTAAAAATAGTTATAGAAATGAAAATATGAAAGTATAAAAAACTGTTACTGCACACAATTGAGCATTAGGTTTAAAAAAACACTGATAATTGTGCAGATCAAGATGCTGCATTGAATAAAGAAATATAGTATGGATATCATCTGAAATATAGCATTTACTGTATATCATCTAACACATTGGTAGCCATATATCAATTTCATAAAAAGATCCGTCATGCTAGACTGTAAGCGATGCAGCTGCTAGAATGTGATGTGCTGTGAGCTTAGAGAGTAACACACACAAATAAATAAATAAAGAAATTATATCTTCATAAACTAGCAAATGCACTTATATAAATCATGTATATATGGCTGCTTTGCTTAGCTGGCACAAAGCAAAACAGAAAATTTGCTTGTTAAACAATAGCCACTGAGTGTTGTTTTATGATTTAGTTTTTCCCTGTAATTTATATTGGCGCCAGACACAGAAGCATGTTAAACACAATCATTCAGCATTGTTCTCTTGGTATTACAAAAAGCTGACATTTTTTTTCTTTACTCAGATGCCTTTCATTAGAAAGTAAATATCCCTGTAATGTTATAAATTTCAAAGAATGTAAGAAGAAAACACTATTCATAAAATCATGTGGTGCTTTCATACAGTTTTATTAGTAGATTGTTGAAAAAAATGAAATTAAACACAATAACAATAAACATTAAAACCAAGCTCAAATAACTAAGCTGCAATAGAAAAATTGCCAATTCTTGTATTATGATGTAAAAACAGATTTTTGTACAGATTCAATAACATTTTTTTTAATCATTTTTAGAAAACTTGTATAGATAAAAATAGATAATTTTCAAAGGTTCTAGATGAAGATGATGATATGTTCCAAGCCTTGCATAGAGTGTGTAGATAGTGTAATGACTGACCAAATACAATTATGTTTAAAAGAACAAATGCATAAAACAATAATAAAAGCACAAGTTATTTTCATGATCTATCCAAAACAAATGTGCACTCAAGTCAGGGCAGAATTTCTACTCACAGTAACAATCTTCATAAAAAAATGTATTATTATTTATATATATATATATATATATATATATATATATTTATTTATTATTATTTTTTTACTGATGCCCTCTAAATGAATCTAATATTTAACTAGGTTGCACAAAATGAAACAGTGGATTTCTTTTGTTTTTAAGAATGTCTACAAAACGGATCAGTAAACTGGTGACTCTGGGCCTGATTCAGATGTGGATGCTGTTAGCATTGCTGGTGCGTCCTTGGACACAACAGCGATGCTAATGCAGCAGTTGGCATCTGGTGTAAATAGACACTTCCTGCATGCATGTATGATTGGCTGCTGCATCTGCATCACTCTGCAGGACCATCGACCACCTGCATAACCTCCAGGTTACTCACCACAGGTCCATAAACAAGACCAGGAAATCAGCATCGGAAGATGCAGACCCTGGCCTTGGCACTTCTAGAAAAAGGGGGCAACATGTCCTATTCTTGGGACTGCTGGCTGGCACCATCCCCTCCTCACCCCCAACTGGCTGCAGCTGGTCAATCAAGCGGCAGCTGTCGGGCACTGTTGCGTGATTGCAGTACTCATTCTGCACATGTGCATAATGGCTCATGCGCAAATCATCCACCACCATAATTGTGTGTGAATCATCAGGTCTGCATACAAATCTAGATTAGGCTATCTATGCAGGAAGCAGAATTATTACAGATGGGTGTTTTACAAAAAGATCTAGTACAAAAAAACAAGAAAAGTCATAAGATTCAATTGAGATGAGAAAAAAATATTAAACATTTTTCTGGGGATTAATCGCCTCCTTCCACAATTGACTAAAATCTTTTATCTTTTGGTAGTGGAATTGGTTCCTAAGTTCTATCTCAACCGCACCACAACAGAACAAAACTGACTGTCATAGCCATCGTTATATCCATAGACTACATATTTTACAAAGATTGTTTCATCAAAACGTCATATTGTATATTGTCACAGTGGTCTGTTAAATAGTAAAATCCATACTATACTAAATTTCACAGCAACTTTTCTCAATTCTAAGCTTCACTAAAAGGTACTGTACTAATAATTTGCTCAAATCATGAATTTTAAGACTCTGTTCAGTTACAAAGGTTTCAGTCAAGCCGCAGAATATTTGTCTTTATACTTAAGCATATACTGTAAAGCAATTCATATCCAATGATAATTAAAAATGTCCTGATATTTTTTATATCTACAGTATATGTATGACCATACCCAATGTGTTTAAGTACAGATGCTCATCTGATGTGATATATAATAACAGATGTACTCTACTAAAGACCTTACAAGTTATGTTAAGTGTGATAGATAACTTATTAACCGACAAAACAATCTAATGGTAAAGTGTTATCAATAATTAATTTGTACTTACTACAGTATGGTGTCATTAGGGAAGCTAAGTGAACTGAAATACATAGTTTCAACTATATAGTGTCTTGTTGGTTTTCTACTTTATAATACAATGTGTTTTCATATATGCCATAATAATCATAAAATGTAAACTCATCATTATTATTGAAATCACATTTCTTTTTCATTGTATAGAAATTTAAATGATCTTACTTTCTTAATTACAGGCATACTGTACTTTTGTATTATCGTAATTTGTATAATAAAGAGTGAGCACAATTCTTTGTGACATACTGCATGGTATGAACTACAGTAGCACGCATCATGTTTTGTTATATTAATCCCTCCCACTCCATAGTAACACTGTGGAGTTACATCATGCCTTAAATTAGTGTGCCGTGCAAGATTTGTCTAAAAGAAAATTGTTCCATCTGTTTTTAATGGAGAATTGTGATTGATCGTTATTAAGTGAATATGAGCTATATAATCAATGAGCTTTATCTAATAAATGTACTGGTACATAATGCATGTTTACTGGTATTTCATAAAATCTGAGAGTATACAAAATGAAAGTAATTTGCAATTTCCAAATTAACTACTAGTGGGGTAGTGCTGGTTCCATAAATATATATTCTAACATTTAAAATATATGTGAATTATAGAGAAGACTTGGGATTCCAAGGGTGCGATATACAGTATATATAGGCCATTAGGGTCCAGGATAACTTTGAGTATGGGAGGAAAATGTGTGTAAGGACAACAGGTCCAGAAACCAAGCTCAGTATGAAAGCAGCATGAGATGGTAACCATTACTGCATTAACTTCACCCATCCAAACTCCAGAAAGTCCAAGGGAGATATTTAAGAAGTTACCTTAACATACCCCCACATTATGCAGCTGCAAACACCAACATACTGTATGCCTCAGTAGACTTTCATAAAAAAGGTATCACAATATCAAAATTAAAATACAAATTAGACCATATTAAAATATAAGTTAATATGTAGGGTGGATGTGAATAGAAATTTAGGAGACAGGTTTTTTTTTAAACCAAATTGTGAAATTATTTATAATGCTGTATGTATGAGACCAAAATCAATTTAATAGAAAAGGGGTACAGAGTGATTTGCTCCAAAAGAGGGAATATCTCTCAAATGAGGATAATTTGTATGTTCTGCAAATGTTTGATCTTTGTGTACAGATAGCACAACCATCTTTTATTGATAATTAAGATACATGTGCATCAGGCCATAAACTAGTTTATAGGAGAGAAGGGAAATTGTGATCTGAGTCCAATAGAGAGACACTCAGAAGATATGCCAGTGCTTACTCTTTTGTTAACAGATGGAACAACCATCTTTTAGTTGATGATTCTGATGATTCTGTTGAGTGTCTTGTTGAAGTTCCATTTGGGCTTAGCCCAACACAGTCGCCTCTGATATAGAATGGAGGGAGCAGGCTTATTCTGGCATCTTCAGCACATCCACTATCTTTTTGAGGATGCTGTATATATAACAATTAATCTGAAAGAAACACACTACTGTACATGTTACTAAAATAGATTATGAAAATGTACTGTACTGTGTGTTTAAAATGTATAACACATTAGTATTGTGTTAAAGTAAAGGTTAATTACATTTCAAGTTTGCTTTCTATTTACAAAAATAAGAACATAACATTTCTAAATATTATTGTAACATAATTATCATTACTTTTACTGTACCACATTTTTTTGCTATTACAGTATTTCCCTAGTTAGCAGATTTTCCCATGGTAGATGTGATCTATGAAGCCACTTACAAAAATTTCTAATAAGTCAATAAACACCAGATAGACAATAATGCAAGAATGTCTAATAGATTGACTTACACGTTTCAGTTATAATTTATCAGCCCAATATATGGCAAGTATAGTTTCTTAAAAATATATAAGAAACTATAAGTATTTTATGGATTCTATACATTTATAGAATTTGTCACATACAAACAAAATTTCCATTTATTTTTTTGCTTCTTAAATCTTATTGATGTCATCTATTGATAGGCTAGTATAGTGGTGGAGCTACTGACACTTCAGGGAGTACAGCTACTATTATGCTCATAAGAGCAGAGCATGGGTGTCCTCTGAGAAGTCCAAAACAGTTCTTACCCAAAATTTGCAATGGGGCCGATAATGCCATGTTCTGCCCCTGGTCTGATGAGATGACGTGTAGAAGCAAATTCAACATTTAGATAGGATAAGTATTGTTCATGTCATAAGCAGGTCTTGTTTCTGTATTGCAGGTGAATGCATGTAATGTTCCCATAAATGTAGGAGTTCATCTGTATGACTACCCTAAAGAAATAAAACTGCGCTCATGATCTAAATTTAAATGATCCAAGTTGTTATTTGCTTATTTTTCAAGCCATATGGATTGAACAAAATTACCAAAATCTCAATTTGTGATCAAGGCTCCAGTTGTGTAAAACACAAACAATGGTTATTACATCTTGAAATGAACTAGTCCTAACACTGGGAGCTGTTGCAAGTAATTTGGTATGGCATCACGGGCAACAACTGGAAGTCAATAACATCATTTAAACCTGACCGATCACTTTGACTACTGTAAGTTAAATCCGGGTATGGTATACAAAATCGACAATGTCTAGGTCGACAGTCATTAGGTCGACCCCATATGGTCAACATGCATTAGGCAACTTTGACAAAAGGTTGCAATGCACTAGGTTGACTCTGACAAAAGGCCAACACAGGAACAGCTCAACATGTACAAAAGGTCAGAGCACAGGGAACCTCAATTAGTGTACTGCGCCCCCATGCTTCGTTTGCCATGCTGCGGGCAAGGTGTCTTGCTCTGCTACAGCTGAACTCAGCACAGGTTACTTTTCCCAGTTGTAGTCTACATGGTTAGTAAAGTATGAAAAAGGTGTAAAAAATGCAAAAACCCTTAAAATGTTGTGGCAACAAGTGTCGACCATATGTGAGTCAACCATTGCCATGTCGACCATTTGAACCCGTCAACCTTTTGTACATGTCGACTTTTTGTCAGAGTCAACCAAATGCATCAGTGTTGAACTAATGCATGTCGACCATATGGGGTCAACCTATTGATTGT
This sequence comes from Pseudophryne corroboree, assembly GCF_028390025.1. Classification (NCBI taxonomy): domain Eukaryota; kingdom Metazoa; phylum Chordata; class Amphibia; order Anura; family Myobatrachidae; genus Pseudophryne; species Pseudophryne corroboree. Next base: position 310,214,147 of record NC_086445.1, read on the forward strand.
CGACCTAGACAGTGTCTATCTAAACATTGGAAGCCCTTAAATCCAGTCCTTTTCTGTTTTTCCTACTATCTAGAATAAAATGCAGCAGACTGCGGCCAATAAATAAAACTTAATGTAATACTATATTTTCATGTACATTAACATGCTAAATTATATATTTAAAAAATCTATCTATACAGGTTTTTCATTTTGATGGTAGCTCATAATTTTGTAAGAATATAAAAAATGTAAAAAATAGACAAAACAGACAATGCATTATTTCAAAATGAAGCAAATTCAACATTTTTTAAACACTTTCACCATTTGAAATCTCCAGTTATTTTCAGTGTGTGTTATGCAGTAATATATTACTGCAACCAAGAGCAACTATATAAATATGAACATTATAACACCATGTCTAAACTAATTGCAATTAAGTTTGTATATGAAATCCGTTTCATGATGACTCATTTATTTGACATTTTATAATGTAAATGGAAGTCGAAACTTGAAGATATCAAAAATTCTGCTTGTAATTAATTATTATAATTGTCAATTGGAATATGTGGGGCAACAATAAGTGGCATTCCTGATCATCATCGAATGGCGATCAATTAAATGTCAAATAGGACTCATAGAAATAGCATCTGGCCAGTGAGTTATATAATTAACCAGCCAGGCTAATTTGGTCCAAAAATAGATATAGATCTGGTCACCAATTGGTACTTCATCCCAATGTCTGTATCTGCACATGAATAGGTACTTTCATTATTTATTGTAAGATGCTCTAGCCTTGAAGTTATATAAACAAGTACAAACCATTGTACCCCAACCCACACAATATAATTGAATTACTTTCATTAGACTCATTTCATAGTGAATAAAAATCAACAGGCTATGGCTGTCTACCCCTTAAAGACTGCGTGTTAAAAATATACTGTAGCTAAAACTAGTAAAAAGTATTTCCTATAGTACGTTATTCGGTGGTAAATTAGTACAGAAAGTTTGAAGCTTAAAAAAAATATTACAAAGGCTTAACAATATTTTATTGAAAAATATTGCTTGGTTCATAAAAAAAGAATGTGAAATTGTATATACAATAATTTTATTTAAAAATTACAATGGTGAATTGAAATGTATAGCTCAGGTTCTTGCACAGGGTTATGTCAGAGTACATCATGGAAGACTTTACAAGCTCCAGTTGTTTTTAACACAAACAATACTTATTACCAAGTTGAAATGAATAAACTTTCAGTTTTGACAATAAAAACAACTTTTAATGCATTATAACAAAATAAATTACATTTTATGTGCATAAAACTAGATATGTGTAGAAACCAAAATTTTTACACTTTCTAGAACTAATTTATGAACTCAGTCTTTAAAGGGGTACACAGAAATTACAAAATGTGAAAAATTTATTTTTCAGATCACTTATATTATGTTCTAATTTCCAGTTACTCATGGTGAAAATGTGTAGTTTCATTTAACACATTAAAAAGACAAAAAAAACCTTCCTTTCATACTACATTGTACAGCTACAATAAGTAGATGGGCAGTGATCATACCATACAGTAGTGAGTAGACAGAAAGCTGTCAGGTCAATACTCAATATTAGTGGAAGGATATATCAAGTGTTTAGGGTTTGTTTATTCAAAGACTTTCACTCAAAAATGAACAGAATTATATAAAAATATTTCTGGTGTCTGAACTTGCTGATCAGCCAAATACTAACCCTACTAGTGATGATTCAGGGCATAAAAGATTTAATAAACAAATAAAAGCAGCTGAATTTTTCTTTTCACCAGACTCTTAAAATGTTATCAATTAATACTGTGACTTCAGGACAAATATTTACATGCCTGCATGCGTTAAAACTATAAAGGCTTCTTTATAACCAACAGAGTGACAAAACATATTGTATTGTCTAAAATGATCTTACTAAACACTAGTAGTCTACTGCATACATAATACCTCCCTTGTGACTGTGTCTATGTACACATGGCCTGCAGTTTTAATAAACAAAGTATTTTTCCTGAACCCCACAGTACTGAAGAAGTAAGTTCTGTTACTGGTTTGGTTGTTTCTGGACAAGAGGCTCAAAAACACAAAGTAGTTAGATTACATTCGAGAAAAAGAGTTCTTTTCATTAAATACAGTAGTTCAGTTTTCAAGAGCAGGTATTTCCATCGCTGGATAAAAGTGATAACGTTAAGAAGAAAACAATGTTACTATGTAAAAACTTCCATTTCAGTCGTGAGTTAATTGTTTTAATTTCTTGATTTTCCATTCAGTGCATGCCCTTTTAGGATCCTTCATGTCTAAGCATCTTTGCTGGTTTACGTGTGATAAAATGTTTCAGATGTCTTAGCGGCCACTGCTGGAGGGTTCTAGTGTGCTCAATTATAGAAATGTCTGACAAGTTCCTTTAAAAAAAGAAGTACAGTGGGTCTTGTTTGTTGATAATTACAGTGTCTACAGAATTGCAGCAGCATCTTGCACGAAATCCAACAAGTGAAGGGCCACTGACACAGTTACAAAACCTTTCAGACTCTCTAGTAGTCACAGGCTGCAAGCCTGACAATACAGTATGCTTGAAGAACATTGGTAGGCGAGTGGAGAGAATACTGTCAGAATTTACATCCTTCAGACATTCCAATGAGTCTACATTATGCTCCCACGGAACCTTCTGTTGTATCTTCAGTACATTACACTGGTCTTTAAATAGAGTCTTCCATCTAGAAAAAGAACAAAAATTATTATGTTTATGTATACCTTAATAACTGACATTACAAATATAATTATGCTGTATCAGTAACACAAAAATGATTAGTGTTACTTTAAATATAGCCTTAAAAATGAAGGTCAGTGAACAGTTTCCACCAATTGTAATAGAATTTTCTTTTCCAGCAGCTTTCTCTGTATGTGCTTGTAATCCCTAAACACATTAATCTGTAAAAACAATTGGGGTAATTCTGAGTTGATCGCAGCAGCAAATTTGTTAGCATTTGGGCAATACCATGTGCACAGCAGGGGGGCAGATATAACATTTGCAGAGAGAGTTAGATTAATAAAATTTGCAAGTAAATAAAATGTGCAGTTTTTCCTTCAGGTATTAACACAAAAAGATTCTTGGGGCTACTAACTCATGAGCAAGCCATGTAAAGCTCCCCATGGGAGAAGCAGCTGGTTCTGAGATCTACACCTGCAGCCCTGAGCATTTGCTCCTGCATATACAAACAAAACAGATTGCAAATTGCTCATTTCAATTTGACAGTATAAATCAGGTGCTTGAAAGGGATGGGTAATCCAGAGGTTTTAGTGACATATATCTTCAGAAATATTGCAAAGCCACCAGGCCTCAACAAGGCTTCTCTGATGCTGGTGGTCCCCTACATATACATAGTCATTTTGGACTTGAGGAGCCTCCAAATTGCATGTGCCAAGTGTCAAGCATCTGGTTTTTCCTTTATTGCCCCTCTGTCTGATGTCAAATTGAGATCATACATACCACAGTTTCTTTCTAGGTCGCTAAGCTATACAATATACAGTATATACAGTATATATATATATATATATATATACAAACAAGAATCCGGCACTCAGACTGTATCCCACTGATTGCTTGCCAGGTGCCCTCCGAAATTAGGCTGCAAAGCTCACAGCCACATGTAGATGCAATAAACGGCGGCACTTTGGACTTTGAAGTGAGGAAAAAAATCACCAACACATCCTGGTTTACATCAACATTTCAGTGCCACTGCACTTTTATCAAGATTCTGTTCACTGAATCTTGAAAAAAGTGCGGTGGCACTGAAACATTGATGTAAACCAGGATGTGTTGGTGATTTATTTCCTCACTTCGAAGTCCAGAGTGCCACCGTTTATTGCATCTCTCTCTCTCTCTCTCTCTCTCTCTCTCTCTCTCTCTCTCTCTCTCTCTATATATATATATATATATATATATATATATATATATATATATACACACACTTTTAAAAAGCGTTTGTTTCAATTTTGGATGCCAGATGACATAAAAACTGGACATCTACAAAAAGAAGGATGACTGAGAGGTGATGTAATACAATATATAAAGTCTGCAATAAAAATTAACATCTGCCAATCATTTTAAATAATATTAGAACATTTGCTATTAAATGTAAAACATATATTTTCAAAGCTGTGTAACATTTTTCAGCCATATTTTTAAATGAACAAGATTGTTTATTTTCATTATTTTGGGAAACACAAAGCTGCTCTGTGGATACAATTGCTATTTAGATAATTTGATGCTAGTGATTTGCTTTTAGTTTTGATAGTTGCTTTTATTAAGTGACATATGGGTAAAATACTTTCATTCAAATTATATGAACTATAATTAATGTGATGGCTTGCTTTTTGTGAAATTCAAGAGTTCGTTTAAATAATTCTACATTTATGCATTCAGTTAATTTAATCTCTCATTTGCTAAGGATTGCACGTAATGTACTTTACAAAACAATAATGCTTTTAAATTGAAATGATTATTTTTCAACAATCTGGTTATCTTCTTATGTACAGTAGAGGTGCAATAAAAAAGGATGATACATGAACATAAATTCAGCCCTGTGATTTTCATCTGTTGAGAGATGAAAATCAAAATTAGACAATTCACATTACTTTAAAGAAAGAAACTACAAACTATAATCACAAGCACAGAAAGTGCATTTTGATAGAAATGGTTTAATCAAAGATTTTTGGCAGCATTTACATGTCTCTTACAGGGCCAAAGCAGGGCTAAAATAAGCCATGTGCACGCCCTGTGCCCCAAGCACGTGATGTCATGTTGTCATGTTGAGGGGCGGAGCTGCTAGGACCAGCAATAAGAGGGGTGTCCGGTGTGTCTTAAGGATGCTCTAGGTGGCTCTAAATACTAAAAGGTGTTATTCCCTCTGATGAAGTCCTATGACAAAACATGTAGGGGTGTGGCCTGGATTCTAACATCACCCTGAGCCATCTGCAGGATGTGGAGACTTACACACTGTGAGATTCTGGCTAACCCCGATTCTCACTGTGCGATAGGGACTAGGTCGGTATCATAAGCACATAATGACTGTGCTTGCAATACTGGCTTTGTCAGATTTTGGCTAAGTGTCAATTTTGACTATCTTTTCTATGAGATAGTCAAAATTGACATGCCTGCACAGTCTATCTAGACTTGCGATACTGACAGCGCATCGGCAACGCATCGGGATCGCAAGACGACTTTCACCTTGCGATCTGCACTAACTTTCCTTAAGATTTTGACTATATAGTCAAAATCATATGAAAAAATCTCACCGTGTGTACACACCTTAAGGTGTCTATACCCAGATATCTGCCACAAAGTGGAACAAGCAGCAAGTCCCAGGAAACCTCTGTGAAGGGCCAGCTATTAGCAGAGGTGGAAACAGCCCTTGGTCAGGAGACAGCACTGTGGTGCACACGTGAAGTGGTGATCTACCTATTTATTTATAAACATTGGTGTGAATCTCTTTTCCCAGAAGTTCAAATATTTGTTTTGTTTTTTATATCATGAAAACTGTTAAACACTGTTAAGAGCCTCCTTCTATTTGCAATTCTTTAGATATCCAATAACTCTCTTGTAAGAATCTGGGAAATATTTTGTAAAGGGAAGCTGCACATTCAACAGGATCTTGGTGGTTTACTATATAAAGGAACAATTCTTATATATGGGACAAAAAACTCCTGCAAAAGGCTGCTAAATATACGTGGAGTACTGAATGCAAAATAATCCAGTGGAGTTTACCTGCAACCAATTAGGTGTGTGTGTGTGTGTGTGTGTGTGTGTGTGTGTGTGTGTATATATATATATATATATATATAAACACGTGTCCTCCTAATGTATTGTTGCAGTATGTAGCACTTTGTTGTTGCAGCATGCAGCATTTTATAGTATTGCTGCGATGTGTACATGGCATGCAGCACTCAACTGCACCAGTGAGTCCCTCATGTAATGTAAACTGAATGGATAGAGGGTACGTGCATATGCACACTCCCACTATCCTGTAACATGCATGCCACAACAACGCAGGCAGTCACATATGTATTCACTATGTATCTAAAAATAATATTTAATAAACATTCATTTAAGGAACTGTATAGTAGACGCAAATTTGGAGATATTAATATTTAAGTATGACATACTGTATTGTGTACATCATGTATGTATTTGAATGTCAAATTGCTGTTGGAATGAGACATTGCGCTGTAGACACTTTGAGACATGAGATAATACATATCATAATGCTTTAGTATAGTAAACATGGTATCTTGAGAAGGATCTGAACTAAAACATGACATATCTTGAAAACAGCACCATGACCTAAGTATCTTATATTTTTCCTGTATTTCTTTAAGCATAAATCCAAATACCTTGCCAGTAAGCATCCTGCTTTTCTGATCGTTAAAGCTAAACTTGTAATATTAATATCATTAATAGGAAAGCCATATAGTCTATAAACATTATTTATAGTGAACAAATAATGAAGTACACTTAAAGAGCTTGGTAAACTGCATATTAAAGATTGAGTATGCTGCATTTAGTTATTATTTCACAGTAACATTAAAAGGCGATTTTCTCTCATCTATATTCTGGTTTTGGCAGAAATTTGTAAAAATTATTAAAATAAAATATTTTAAATGAGTTTTAAGATAGTAAGGATTTATATTGCAGATTGTAGTTTGTAGCTTGCAGCTCTGTGCCAGCAGATGGCGGCAGAGGGATCAGATAAGTAAGTAACATCAGCACTAGTGTATTTAGAGGCAAGATTTGCTAACTACAAGATGCGTAAATAATAGTTAAAAAAAGATCTGTATACTGTATTATAATGGTCATATATTTTTTTTTTTTTAGCTGTGTGTAAAAGAAATGTCAAAGTTGTCACATTTTGTAACCAAAAAAAACAGTAAAAGTTTTTAATAATCAAATATACAAAGGAGAACTTAATCTTTATTTCAGCAAAAGTAAATGGAGATATGTGCATTTGTCCTTACGTGTTCCTTCTCTGTCTGAAAGCATTTTTTTAACAGCATAGTTATAGTCACTTGTTCAGCATCATTTCCAAAGTGCATACAGCTACTGTATAATAATATTACCTAAACCTTTTGGTATGAACCCTTATACATGTAAATGGTTACCATGTACCCTCTATTGTTAATCAATGTGTCCCAAGTACGTATAAATTGTATAAGTTTATACCTGAACATATACAGATGTTTGCCAAGTTACACTGTATGCTTTAAAAGTGTCAAATATTTTGTTTTAAATATACAGTATTTACATTATGTATATTAAGTTATTCGCAAACATTTGAGAACCTGTTAAAATTGCATGATCAGTGATTCTTTAAATGAAAATAAGTAGCCATAACCTCTGCAGGGTACAAACATTTAAATATGCAATTAGTATTTATTTGTTGCATTTCACTGAGTGATTATATAGGGACTGTGACTAGAGAAAATATTGAGTACCATGTGAGTTAATAGTATTATCCCTATTTTCACAGAATTCACAGCTTTTGAACATTTTTTATAGGCAGTTAAGTACTTTCCAAATCTTGCTTTATGCAGCTTCTTCCACTCTCACTTGCTGAACCCTTCTGTGTTTTTTTTCTGTTTTGCATGTTTAAGATTAACAAATCACAGCCATTTTGAAATAATATTTAAATCTGGGGACTGTGAAGGACAGAAAAAAAATGATAACCTATAATTGTTATCTTGCTGAAATAACCAGGCTCTTATCACACTTAAAAGTTTTTACAGAATATGGGACATTAGCTGCAAGGATTGATTTAGCAGAATATAATCTTTCATACAAACAGTGATTACAGTAGTGTGCTACTTACTGTCACACATGCCGTAACTTTAAGCAATTTTGACCCTACAGTATGTTTAACTACTTAACTGGCTAATATTTTGTACAAAAATGTCCTCAACTGCATATTTCTTAAAATAATCAAATTAAGTAAATAATAGCTATTTAGACTTGATTCAGTATTTTATTATCAAATAAAGATTAATAACTTATACTGAATCAAGGATAAATAGATGTATAATAATTTCATCATTTAAAACATCCACAATTTTGGGAACTTTTTTTTTAAATAAAAATACTACACAGTACAATTTTTTTTTTTTACAATTCAAAACATCATATTACATAGATTTCTTGCAGAACTTCACAGTCCTAGAAGAACAGCAGCCAGCAGCAATGGGTGGTTGTTCTTGAGTTTGTCCATCAATACTGGCTGGGAGATTGGAAAACCCAGGTAAAGGTAGGCTGCAGTCAAACCAAGACTGATGGGCTATTCTATCAGTATTGCTGATCACAACTGCCACCCACCAGTGACTGTGGCCAGGTAGAGAAGGGAAGCCACAGCCTGCCTGAGCCTCCTGAGCTGGGGTGCATGAAGACTGTCTTCCTACAGCCAGGGGTAGGTGATCCTGTTAGGATCGCCTTCCCCCCTTCTGTACCCTGGCCTGGAGGAGAAGAATCAGGGTAGGTTACTAATGCAATAGAGGGGATGGTCAGGTGCACTGAGCACGGCGGCTTCTGGAGAATTAACTTCCAGTAGCCACCAGCAGGTATTTCTGACACAGTCGCATCAGGGAATGCCCAGCTTGGTGTGGTTGTATATAATGCAACCACACAAGGCAAGTGATTAAAATATGTCAATGTGTTCCTTTCTTTAAATGCTTTAACAGTTTTTCTCCAAATTTATATTTGCAGTTATGGCCAAAAATATTTTTCTGTTGACAGCACTTTGTTGCAACATGTGTCTGGCTTAACTGATTACTGTATAGATAACTCTACTATACAGATCTTTTTTTTACTGTGGACATGTGGACCACTTCTCCACTGTCTGCTAACCAAACTTTATAAGCAGATATTTCTGGTTCTCCCATATCTTGCTTAGATTTCAGTAGTACTCCAACCTAATGATATTTCTGACAGGAAAAATTCCAAATTCCAAACTGGAAGCATTTACATTAGATATCTTTTTACATTGTATCTCTGTTTTGTAACAGTCAATTTTCTCTATTTTCAAATGATCTCTCAGCTGCTTAGAGCAGTCTAAGGTTGTTAAGGGTAGATACAACTTCGGAGAGGTAGGAGGTTCATTTTCTCAGTCTAGAATAATTTTAGGTCCAACAATTCAAGCTTTTTGGCCTTAAAAATGAGTAATAAACTGGAACATGCCATCTTTTGAATTCTGAAAATATGTAGTAACTGCGCATTGAATTACACAGAAATATGTTAGATTTGTACACTATCAAGGTTATGTTCTTTCAATGAAAATATTCAACCAAGGGTGCCAAAAAAGTCCTTATAACTCTATTGCACTGTTAATTCTAGTTACATTTAACTGGTGAACTGCTTCTGACACTCAGATCACATGAAGAAAATAAGTCAATCTTATGGCATGGACCAAAATGGCACTGTCACATTTATCTAAGAAACACTTGCTCATATTCTGGAACCTGATTACCCTAAACTTCTGTACTACATGTAACATACTGTATATTCACCATATGCCAATATGTCCAGCTCACTCCTCTCAGAAGTCGGATATATGTTTTAAGAACTGCAGCAGATATTGGAGATATCTGCTGTTGTCCATTTTTTATCACAAAAGAAGCCCCCACACTAAAATGTCTAAGGTATGCATAGGATCACTACCCGTCAATGGCCACTCACACATGAGCAGTCAGCAGACCTCACATGTGTGGTAGTATGGCAAGGTCTCTGACCCGTAAGTAAAGTGATTGTGTTAGTGATCACCTTTCTTGCTGCACATCACATGGACAAACTCCTATGAGAACCGCTGTTCTTAAATATGTTTTTTTTTATACATTCTGCCGATCCTTAATTTTTTTACTGCCGCAATAAACGGCAATAAAAATGTATAAGCATCAGGGCTAAGTCCAATTTTTTTTTATAAATATGCCTCTAAGTTATTAAAGTTATCTTGGATTCAAAGATATCAACTCTGTGCATCTTGGTACATATGAGTAGGAGCTGTGCAATAGCACAAAAGATTGTTTACTTTGGCCAAAACATAATCACTGTATTAATACCTCATATTTTTATAATTCAGATCATTTTCACCTTCACTTAGGGGAGAAAAACCAGCATTTTTACTTACAGTGGAAGCAATCTATAAGTATAAAAAATCAGAGGAACAGCTCAAATTCCTTTTAGCAGCATTGTGTACCTCCTTTTGGGCAACTAAGCCTAGATGGACAGTCCATCTACAGTAGATATATCAGCTATGGAAACAGTGGTGTCTTGTAGATCACATCCAATACACATAATAAATGAGGACATGTACAGTATGTACAATTGTTGCAGCTACTTATCCTTACAAATGTGTTATAAGGAGAAATAGCATGTTGATGTCCCTCTAAGTTTAATATAGTCTGAAAATTTGAGATACAATATTTGTTTTTCTGGATATGTTGTTAAAGTGAGGTTGAGCTATAATATGGGAGGAGTTGTTAAGGAAAGATGTTTATTAGTCATAAAAAAGAGACTGTACATAATATTTATGCAACTTTTATAAAAGTATAATGGTATACAGAAAAATCACTGTTTACTTTGTGTCTTAGAGGAACATACTGTACTAATGTGATGTCTTGCTCCCAACAGAATAAACAATATACTGAAATCCAAAAGTATGATTGAATGGTGGTAGCATGATAATGCTAACTAGATTGTTTTGAATGAACCACAAAAATAGTTTAAACATGAATAAAAATGTGTTGCTACATTTTTTCCCCAGCCTAAGAATGTACATACATGTATCAGTTTCACAAAGTAGGAGTTATGAAAATAAAATCGTCTGCAAACAAAACAAATGGAATTTGGGATATTCTCTTAAATTACACTGTATCATAATAAAACAAAAATAAGCAGTTGTATACATTTTCATTTGTTTATAATGTACGTTGCCGCTAAATGATGCAGAAAGCAGAATAATATGTTTGTTCTGTCGACATTTGAAGCTTAAAGAGGTTTTTCAGAAGACTTCAATTATAAAAACATTTAAAACACACAAAGTTGCACAATTTTTTTTTAATGAAGATGAGAAGTTCATTAAAGAAGATAAATATTTCATTAGATGTTAAATAAAACAAAGAGATTTTTTGGCTTCTCTCAGCACAAAATTCCTTTGAAAGATTAATTAATACATGCAAATTATGCAAATTAGACCCATGCAAATATTTTATGAAGACAATTAAGGGAACCATTAATTACTGCTTTTTTTGCTTCACTGAGATTCATTCATTTAATTTTAATTTCACTTTAACTGTTTTGATGTAAAAGAACTTTATCTTTCCTAGTGGGTCACTTAAACGTATATACATTTCATCAAGTGTAAGGCAACAAAATAAGTGTAATAAGGTATTCTCAAGACCATGCTTTGTAAGGAGAGGGAAATCTAACACAATACAGTCCTAGAAAGACGTAAAAGGAAAGAGAATGTGAGCTCATTCTTGGCTCTGGTTCAACTGCTGGAAAAGCAATTAATTTGCTTTGGCTGTTCTAATATAGGGGAATTAGAAAGTGTGACACAAGACAAATAGAAATAATTAGATCTCCAAGTGATGTTCTCATTAATATAGTTTGAACATTTGAAATAATAATAGAAAAAATATTGTGGTATATCTGCATTATGAACATAACTAATACAAGTTATGATAACAAAATGAACTTGACATTTTCGCACTCAAATTATATTTTTTTATTTCTGTTACAAAATAGTGTGCTCCTTTGTAACGAGTTAGTTTCACTCATTATACAGAATTCTAATTATTACACTTACAGTTGTAGTATGCATGAAATTATTTTTTAGCAGTGTACAGTTGTGCCGCTATTGCTTAGCCTAAGATGGTTGATTTCTACAGCCATAATCGTAACATTAAATACCAAGGGGCATATTCATTATCTTTTATTTGTCACAAATTCTACACTCCCCATACTATAGCTGACCCAACAATAAGAGTCGGTAGGGGGGAGGAAGATCCGCGGCTGGCAGACCTCTGCAGATGGGCAGAACCGGCAATAATGGGCATGATCACGGGGACTTAACTGAGCAGTGCCCAGCTCAGGAGAAAAATATCACTTTAAGAAAAGCTGTGTTTGCAAAAGTAGTAGTTTTTCTGAAGTGATAAATTTAATGTAGGAATTATGAATACTGTAAAAATTGTGAATGAAAAGGCTAAAAATGTAAAACTAAAAATTCTCAGGTCACAATTTTTCATGATGAATATGCCTCTTGATGTCAGCTCCTGTACTGATCCACCCCACCCGAGTCCTGTCTCCCGATATCTGTTTCTTTCTCAGGACTCTCTATAGAAGAGAGAAATATGAAAAGGGCTGGCCACAGCAAACTCCTGAGCTGAATGTAAGTATCACTCACACACACAGACATACACCACACATACCACACACAGGTCACAATGGTTGAAAGGGAACTCTACCTGGTGCAATGTGTAAAAGGGGACTCAACCTGGTGCAATGTGTAAAAAGGGACTATACCTGGTGCAATGTGTAAAAAGGGACTCTACTTGGCACAATGTGTAAAAGGGGGCACTACCAAGTGCAATGTGTAAAAGGGGACTCTACCTAGTGCAATGTGTAAAAGGGGGTTTTACCTGGCGCAATCTGTAAAAGGGAACTCTACCTGGCATAATGTGTAAGGTGCTCTACCTGGCACAATGTGTAAAAAGGGACTCTACTTGGTGCAATGTGTAAAAAGGGACTCAACTTGGTGCAATGTGTAAAAAGGGACTCTACCTGGTGCAATGTGTAAAAAAGGACTACTTGGTGCAATGTGTAAAAGGGGGCACTACCGAGTGCAATGTGTAAAAGGGGCTCTACCAGGCACTGTAAAAGGGAACTCTACCTGGTGCAATGTGTAAAAGGGGGTTTTACCTGGTGCAATCTGTAAAAGGGAACTCTATCTGGCATAATGTGTAAGGTGCTTTACCTGGCACAATGTGTAAAAAGGGAACTCTACCTGGTGCAATGTGTAAAAGAGGACTCAACCTGGTGCAATGTGTAAAAAGGGACGCTACATGGTGCAATGTGTAAAAAAGGACTCTACTTGGCGCAATGTTTAAAAGGGGGCACTACCGAGTGCAATGTGTAAAAGGGGCTCTACCAGGCACTGTAAAAGGGGACTCTACCTGGTGCAATGTGTAAAAGGGGGCTCTACCTGGCACATAGTGTAAAAGGGTCTCTACCTGGCAAAATGTGTAAAACGGGAACAACGTGAAATGATGTTTGACTGGCTCTACCTGGTGCAATGTGTAAAAGAGGGCTCAACCTGGCATAATGTATATACGGGGCTCTACCTGGTGTAATGTGTATAAGTGACAATACTGTGTGGCATAATTTGAATAATGGAGACTACTGTGTGGCGTAATATATATTGGTATTATTTTGTGACCACACCCCTTCCCCAACAAACCACACCTCTACATTTTTTACATGTGCCTTCAGCGTGCACTGTCCCTATTTTAAATATGGGGGGCACCAATTCTCTTTCTGACACAGGGCACCAAGATTTCTAGTTATGGCTCTGGTAAAGCCAGATAATGCTTCTAGTTTTTATTAAGGGCTCTTTGTTTCCTTTCCTTTTCTTTTTTTTGTAGTAAATTATTATGCTATCAACCTTACCTTAATCAATATGTTTAGAACCTTTAAAATAACATGTATGGTATATTTATCTTATTATCTATATACAGTAGAGTACAGCATTCTTGATGCCAGTGTAACACTGACCTGTACACAAATAATTGTCTACTGAACAGCTATTTTTGCAGTCATTATTAGCTTTTGTGTTATTTGACAAGCAAATATATGCTGGATGGCTTTATTGTGGCATACCCTTACATTAAACACTTATCACATACTAATTTCCTTAACACTATTTCTTATTTTAATTACATCTGATTTTTGTATCACTTTCGCTATAGCTTCGGCTTCTTAAACACTAATCTGTTAACATTATAGTTTTTTCACTGGTATCATGTAATGGGCTGTCTGGTTTATGCTGATTTTTTTTGGGTGCCACGCCCCCCAGCACCTAGATATAGCACTAGGGACCCTCAATATAAATATACAGATAGGCCTTGATGCAGCTTGGGGGTCACACATACAGTTGCAAAGATATATGTAACCGACATCTCTGAATTCTAAGATATTGTATGGAATTTAAATCTGGTTACTGCTATCATTCAGGGTGCTGGGGGAAACAAAATGTGTTATTTGACAATACATATTAATTGCTCAATTAGATCTAAAATCTCATAAATACCAATAAAGCATAAAATACGTGCTATATTCTGATGAAAGCTCACTGTTTGCAGGGGAATAATAATAAAAAAATAAATATAGAAAAATAATATTTGTTATCCCAAATAGCAAGCTCATATTCTATAGGTATATTGTAATGAGTAGTGACAAATGACTGATTACAGGTTGAGTCTCCCATATCCAAAAGGCTTGGTAACAGTAGTATTTTGGATATAGGATTTTTCTGCATTTTGGAATATTTGCATATCATAATGAGATAACATGGGGATAGTACCCAAGTCTAAACACTGAATATGTTTATCTTTCATATACACCTTTTACTGATTGGGTTACAGGATACTGGCAGTCTGGATGCTTGCGGTCAGACCAGAACTGACACTGGCATCCCGACTGCTTGAAATCTCAATAGGGGCGCAGGAGGCAGCTAACCCTAATTATCTTTCTCCCCCCAATCCATCTCTTCCCACAGAGTAAAGCTAATCCTCGTTTCCACAGCCCAACTTTAACCCTCCCATGCAGCCCAAGCCTAACCTCCCCAGCATACTTATGTCATTGGCATTCTAATAAGTGTCGGGATTCCGGCATTGGCATTCTGACTGCCAGAGTCCCATGCTCTGGGATCCCAACAACATCCCCCTTATACACATAGCCTGAAGATAACTCTATGCAAACAATTTTTAGTTTTTGTGCATGAAAAAAGTTGGTAAAAAGTTGAAGCACAATACAGATGTGCCCTATTATATCTTTGCTGCTGTGTGCTATGACATAGCGTATAGTGGTGGGGAGAGTGCATACGCACACTCCTGCTACCCATAGCTTAGAACGGGGGAGTCAGCAGCTGCAGGAGGCTGCGGTATGATGTGATGTGTGGCTGTGACACAGTGCCTCCCACAGCAATGACATACAAGGACACATCTGTACATTTATTATAAGGGAAATTATTATGTAATGCATAAGAGGATAAAAAACATATATTAATCTTTTTATAATTATTATTTAATGAATATATTAGTGGCCACAATTATTAATAGAACAAAATAATGGATTATATCATATGCAAATATTAAATGATTGCTAAAAAATGTATGAAGGGGCAACAATTATTATTCTATGATGTTGCTATCTTCTATAACGGAATAAAATAATAATTGTTGCCCTATTATAAATTATTTATTATGGCCCAATTAAGAATCAATTAATATTGTGCAGAAAGATGAAATACATGCTTCCTGACACACATTTTAATTCCACTGTATGTTATTACAGATACAGTAGGTGTATTATTTTTATTTACATTTTAAATGGATTTAACTTATTACAATGTTTTTGAAGGAAAAAGGGCAGCCCATGCAACCCATGGAGTGTATCTGGCAATCTGTTAGCTAAGGGGTTCTATGATCATATTTTCTGACAGGCTTCTACAGTTAAAAAAAAAAAGAACATACAAAGGACCTTAGTTTCAATTTCATGATACTGAACATTTATGTTTCATTTAACATGTGTTCCTAAGCTAACTTTTGGTCTTAGAATGATGGTAGAATTTCTATATTTCTTATATTATGCTGAGAAGCACATCCTTCTTCTATGGCAATCAGAATGCAGAGAGAAAATGGGATACATGCACCCCACTGTCCGTGGAAAGTATTAATGAAGTCCGAGGCTGTACTACCATTGGTTCAGCAGGTGCATTATACCGGGGTCCCTGAGTACTAAGGGCCCCACTGCTGCCCAGATTAGCAATGAGTTATCCCCTGGCCCCCACACAGACTATTTTGAGTAATGTCAGATGAATAGCCAGTGCAGAGAGCAGGGTGGGCCCCACTGTCTGAGTGGCCTGCCACTTAACTTAGGTGTGTCTAACCGTAACATCCAATAATGTAACCTAACTCTAACCCTCCCCCTAGTATCTAGCCACAACCTCCACTCCCGTAACCTAAAAACGCTCGCCCTAGTACCCTAACCTCCACTCCCATTGCCTAACCCTCGCCCTAGTGCCTAACCCTAACCTCAAATATTGTAACCTAACTCTAACCTTCCCCCTAGTATCTAACCACAACCTCCACTCACGTAACCTAAAAACCCTCCCCCTAGTACCCTAACCTCCACTCCCATAGCCTAACCCTCCCCATAGTGCCTAACCCTAACCTCCAATATTTTTACCTAACTCTAACCCTCCCCCTAGTACCTAACCCTAACCTCCAATCCTGTAACCTAACCCTCCTCCAAGTTCTTAACCCTAACCCTCTCCTCCAACAACCTAATAATAACCAGTCACTGGCAGCCTGTGCTAAATTTAGGCATTCACAAGTCAACATTGCAAATATGTCAACATTCTGCATGTACTGACATATTCAGTGTCAACATTATAACAATGTCTACATCCTATATCGACATTGCGATGTCGACCTTGTAAATGTTGACATTTTTACTACATACCACTTGAAGAAAACTGGTCTACTGCATAAAACCACTCAATAATTTGACACAGTTCAATATAAACGTCATCTAACGTGATATTTAGTGTGCTAAATCTTTATGATAAAATTCAAGAAAAAAGAGACACACAGGCTATAGTGTTCTATCAAATATGAAGAAATCTATGCAAAACATAAAATATTGCTCTCTGACCTCAATAGAAATGTTTTCCTTCAAGTGTGTTTCTCTACTTATCTTTTGTCTTTAAATATAATGTATTCCTAACTTCCCACATTAGAATGCATGAGTAAAGGTTAAATAGCTTTACTATTACACAATGTTAGGAAAGTATTTGCACATTTGAACATACATTTATAAATATTGATCCAAAGAGAAGACAAAAAGTTCTTGTTTTGCAAGTACATTGTTCTGATACTTAGCTAAAATATTTCAAAATAAAATGCAATCAATATACATTCAGCCAATGTAAAAGTTACAATGAGTTACTGATTTACAAATGTCTTTTGCGGACATTTGTGTAACTTACATTACATTCTGAATAAAGGTATCCATTCACTTACTTAGTCATTGGATTGCAATTCAGTACAAACATAAATATTATTTCATAATACAACCGAAATTTGGTCTACAGCATTATGACCATTACATATTAATAACCTTAGAAATACTAAAAGATATGTTTCTATACTAGACCATCATCTTGATCAATTCTTTCAAAAAAAGAAATTAATTAATCACAAAGGGACTTTTTAAAGCCTATTAGTTATGTGGGGTTTTTGGAATACTAAAAATGACCATGTATGTTGACAATTTGAAGCCACTTTATTTTTAAGAAACTTAGCTTTTAAATACTAAAACAAAATTAATTATAATCCAGGTGATGGCCCAATGGGTCAGATTCAGCCGGCCATAAATTGAGTCATGTGTTCCTGTGGATAAAGTACTTGGAGCTATTCAATTACAGATCAACCCGCGAGCAAGCCTGAGGCGGCACTTAGGGCCTTATTCAGTTTTGTTAGCAAACCAAAAAGCAATTAGGAAAAACCATGTTGCACTGCAGGTGAGTCAGATGTAACATGTGCAGAGAGATTTAGATTTGGATGGGTTATATTGTTTCTGTGCAGGGTAAATACTGGCTGCTTAATTTTGACACTGCAATTTAGATTTCAGCTTGAACACACCCCACTCAAATCAAAATCCAACTGCACATGTTATACCTGCTCCAACTGCAGTACAACATGGTATTGCCTAATTGCTTACTTTTTTGGTTTGCTTACAAACCTAAATTACCCCTTTAATACTTATTTCAGGGCAAGTAATAGAGTAGACAATGAAGAGATATACTCTAAATGTTGGCTTTCATCAAAACAGCAGTTAAAATTTGAAAAATATTTGAAATATGAACCTTGACTATGACTGTATGAACTAACTATATACTAACAAAGCACACAAACATTTCACTCATCGTGTTTATCGCACAAGGGCCCTCATTCCGAGTGGATCGCTAGCTGCCGTTGTTTGCAGCGCAGCGATCAGGCAAAAAAGTGGCACTTCTGCGCACTGTGCACGCGCAACGTACTTTCACAAAAGCCGATGCAGTTTCACACAAGGTCAAGCAACGCTTTTCAGTCGCACTGTTGACCGCTGAGTGATTGACAGGAATGGGGCGTTTCTGGGAGGTAACTGACCGTTTTCCGGGAGTGTGCTGAAAAACGCAGGCGTGTCAGATACAAACGCAGGCATGCCTGGAGAAATGGGGGAGTGGCTGGCCGAACGCAGGGCGTGTTTGTGACGTCAAAACAGGAACTAAATAGTCTGAAGTGATCACAAGGTAGGAGTAGGTCTGCAACTACTCAGAAACTGCTTGAAAAAATGTTGACGCCGTTCTGCGATCCTTTCGTTCGCACTTCTGCTAAGCTAAGATACACTCCCAGAGGGCGGCGGCTTAGCGTTTGCACTGCTGCTAAAAGCAGCTAGCGAGCGATCAACTCGGAATGAGGGCCAAGATTTCTAGGACTGACATGAGGCAAATGGTTCACTGCAGATGAAACCAGACAAAATAAAAACCAGAAAGACTTGCTTTATATATTTAAAATACTTTACAGTTTAAAATTGTGCAAAAAAAATAAATATACATCACAATAATGGAAGAATTCTTTATTTTGTACACATTTCATTAGGTTGCTATGGCACTGATGATAAGCCATTAAAATTAGTTTATTTACCCAATAAGATGTTTTATATACTGTATATATACAGTAGTGCCTCTGGTGGTTTTTAAAAAAATGTTATAAGAAGAAATAAATAAAGTGATATCCCAAATTCAAAGTAAAGTTATTATTTTTTTTTTACTGATATTTAGATACACCGTACCATTGCTTAACTGAATGGGAAACTCCAAAAATTGGCTCTGTTAGCATATGTAACAGGCATATACATTGCACACTCCTGTCTAAGTCTGTGGTGTCTAACAGTGCTCTACTCTCCTATACACAATGAAAGAGGAAACAGATAAGATCCATCTTTCAGTATGTGACAGAGGCTTCACTGGAATGGAGGGGGAATCCCACCAATGGTCTAAACATGGAAATTGGCTGAATAGCAAGAGTTTGTTCAAAAAGGACTTTTCCTTTAAGTCAAGGACAACCTTAAAAAAATTAAGGAGAGAGGTAATATGACTGTTTTTGTAATATTATTTACATTTACAATTGAATAAAAACTAATAGCCACTGTTCCTTATTAAGAATTGAATAAGAAAACACAGCAAAGTTTTTAAATACAGTACAACAGTTTCATAACTGTAGTTCTCTGCAAGCCAAAACAAAAAGTTAACATTATATAGAAATATAAGACATTGTAAAAATATAAATTGTACAGCTAATAAGATTTCTGTAAATGATGCAGATCTACATTATGTGTGATAGAGTTGATCCCTTAGCTGTTATGTTAAACATTACAGAATTAATTTACTGTAATAAACAACAGTGCAAATGTGACCTTGTTTCCACTTGTGTTCATTTCAGCCAGATGGTGAGCTACATGGCTGAATAGCATACTATAACAACACTCACATGCGAGATCTAGATTTATGGACTTTGCACACCCTACCTTGTATTGTCCTTTCAGCATCTGTTCTGGCCCCATTGCGGTCAGATTCTATTTCTGGGGTCAGAGCTTCTAAAAACAGGGACAAAAGTGAATAACATTAGTAGCAGAAATACAACTGTACTCAGACTACATTCAAGAAGCAGGAGAGCAGCTGTCATCTGGGCCATTCCTAATTAGACAGGTAAGCAGGTATACCTGTACCATAATGGACTGTGCATCTAAAGTGTTTCAAATTGGGATTAATGGACAGTACTGTGTTGTCAACATGAATTAATTATGTTGAAATATCATAAGCCTGCTCTGTGTACCATATCTGCACTTGTGGCCCATTATGAACTTAATTTTCCAATACTATAATTGATGTTCTACTTTTTTAGGCTCATGTGAGTGAAAGGACAAAGTCGCACTATTTATGTGTCTTGTTTGTAAGTTCTAAATCCTACTGTATGTACAGAATATAACATTCCATTAAATTACTACAGTATACTTTGAAAGAACTGTATACTGGGGTTGCGATCAGGATCCTGACAGTCGGGATCCCAACAGTCAGAGTACCAAAAGCAGAATCTCAAAGGTCAGAATTCCAACAAATCCCGATGGTAGGTACTGGGGTTTAGGCTGCGGAGGTGGGGGCAGTTAGAGTTAGGCTTCAGAAGGGGACAGTTAGACTGGGTAAGGGGTGGATTAGGGATAAGAGTATGGTTATAATACTTACCGGGATCCATCTGGATTTTGACTGTCGGGGTGCCTCTGACGGCATCCTGACCATCGGGATTGTGACTGCCGGGATTTCGTAATCAACCCATGTACTGCAACTTTAGCATATACTACTAACACTGTCAAGCCACATTGCAAGTGCAAATACTACTGGCTCCTCCGTTTGTCAGCCTGGCGCATATGCAGTTGTTTTTGTTCTCTCCTGGTATAAAACTGTCAAGTATACTACCCTTGCAGAGCTGGTGCAAAAAATGCCCAATTTTACCATCAGCTCCAAAGTGTATAACCTAGAGTCAAATCCAATTCTGTGAATTTATATATAAGGTGTGCAAAACATTACTTTATTTCTATAGTAGTTCATACTATTCAGGCTGCTATCATTGTGCATAAAATCTCTTATAAGGGAAAATGAATGAAACCTCGCAGAGAAATAAAGTGGGGAGAAATAAAAGTACCAACCAATCAGCTACTGTAATTTTTCAAACATAGGGGCAGATGTATTAACCTGGAGAAGGCATAAGGAAGTGATAAACTAGTGATAAGTGCAAGGTGATAAAGGCACCAGCCAATTAGATCCTAACTGTTCATTTGCATATTGGAGCATTTATCACCTTGCACTTATCACTGGTTTATCACTTCCTTATGCCTTCTCCAGGTTAATACATCTGCCCTATTGCCCTGTAAAATGGCAGTTAGAATCTGATTGGTTGGTACTTTCTAAAGTTTGATACATCTCCCCCATAGTCATTAACAGACCTCATATAGATGTATCCTCATAAACCTATTCTCAAATCATGTTGTAACCCCATTTAGTGCTATCCATACAGTGAAACGAAGGACGCTATAATCTAGTAGAGGAAGAAGTACACAGTGTAAGGTAAAAAGGCAAAAAGACAATAATGACCAGGCATCATTCTGCCTAATTTGCGACTTTATACTAACTCCATTGTGACAAAGTACTAATCCTAAGTAACTATCACACTATGGGCCTGATTCAGATGTGGTTGTACTTGCTGATGCTGTTGCTATCTTTTGCTATATGCAATTGCGATTATATACTAATATGGATAGAAGCTAACCTAAGCATAGGGATGCCCACTGCTGTAGCATCATTTCTGTCCAACAGCATATAATCGCTGATACATTGGGTCCATTGTCACAAATCGGAACATGTTGCAGAGTCTGAGTGCCTCTGAAGACGTGCAGGCTGAGATGCTCTCCTGGGATGCAGGGAGCTCTCCAGTAGCAAGTAAGATCGCAACTGCTAATTTATGCGTAACCAGAAAATGCTGTCTGAATAGCCATGACATGCCTGCATTTACCCGACCACTCCCCATTACCACCCCCCAAATGCTAAGAAATCATCGACCGAGTTGCATACAATGGGGGTTATTCAAGCCGAATCAATTCCCCATTTGCGGCACTACCGTGCATGCGCAGGCCCAATCCTTCACGTGCACGGTCTGACCAATGCGATAGCTGATTGACAGGTTGAGGCATTCACTACCTGATTGACAGGTAGAGGCATTCGCGGGGGGAGGGGGGGGGGGGGCGACGGACCGTTGTGGGGGTGGCGCAGGGAAAACAGGGGCGGGTTGGCAGCGTTTTCGGGAAGGCTGCACCAATCCGATGGAAAGAATGCCTTTGCAGTCAGGCTGCGGAGGCAGGGGGTCATCCACAGTTGCTGCTGGGCGGCCTGGTTAGCATACTGGGTGGCCTTGCCCTGCGATGGGCGGGCCCCTGTATGGGAAAGAATGGATTGCAGATACAGCTTTTGAGCATAATATGCCATCCAACCTTAATAACGCCCAATAGCCGTCTTGTGACTGCATCTGAAGCAATATGCATAACTAACTATACTAAGATGTAAAATGAAGGTAAAACTGCAAAGCACGGGAATTGCACCAGGCATCTTGCATCATATGCTATAAGAAAGATAGGTGTATAAGAATGCATCTGTATGTAATGTACTGTACATATGCATATATGCATATAAAATATGAGTGAGCAAACATACTGAACATAACCTTACCATTTAGGACCCTGAGGCCTTCTGAAGATGCTGCTTGTTTCAATGCCTGCTCAGCTTGCTCCCTCCTTTTTGTCTCAAATTCTAAAGCTTCCTGCAATTTTCGTTTTGCCTTCTTTTCTTTCTTAAGTCTTTTTTGAATTATTGCTGAAACAGGAAATGTCAGTTTAATTATTTTGATGGTCTGTCATTGTCATCTATGTAGTACACTATTTTGTTCACATAGTAAGAGGAAGAATTATTTGACCTACTCTTAACCTATATGTTCCATTTTAACCAATCTACAGTATAAATAAATTACATGTTTGGACTTCACAGCAACCTAAAATAATAATATATCTCTTTATTTGTTTCATTTAAAAAGCATACATATTGTGCATCTACGGTAAGTTGCTTTGTATTTTTTAAAACCAGTTAAGTATTATAAAACAGCTTATATTTGTAAGTTAAAAGTTAATGTTAAAAGTTTATTTCTATTGCTGTTATTACCAAGAAAAATAAACGTTTCATATCAATAAAGTTCATTGCAGAGTAAATTAATGGTCCAGTGAGTAAGAGATAATATTATCTGTGAGGACTTCAAACAATTAGAATTAATTATGAAATAATAAGCATAAACACTACTTCTAATTATCTGTGTACAGCAACCTTTGTATACAAGTTTGATAGATATGTTTGGTCACAATGTAATTGTTACTCACCAACCTCAAACACCCCTGCAAAAAGGTAGGTGGCCAATACCAGGGTCCCACCATTTGATGAGTACTCACCAGTGCTGGTGCTGCCTCAGATCATCTCCCCACATTGGCAAGAGAGGAGAAATACAGTGTAAAGGGGCATACACAAGAGAAGATAAAAGTGGACGATATGCACGATAAAGATAAAGATGTGCATATTGTGAATACAAGATAAAGATGCGCGCTCGCATGGGTCTTTATCATTTGTCTTTATCAACTGAACATGCAGTCCAATGTAGGCTATATATTTCATGACTGCATGGTCAGGAATGGGAGGGGTAACATCACTGAAAGATATCTTTTACTATATCGTTCAGTGTGTATGCTCTATATCGTTCATTCTGCTGCTGGAGACATTTCAAGGGAAATCTTTATTTTTATTAAGGCAAAATCTTCTCATATGTAAGCACCTTTACAGAGTACTCTGTGTAGTTTCTTACACAGTAACTGGTCACTGGTACCTTTGCACTGTAATTGCAATCACTGTGCTAGAAAATAACATAAATTGGTTTGTTTTTCAAATATTCTGCATTGTTGACCTAGGGACAAGATCCAACATACCAATGGAGGTGAGTACTCCTTAGCTATGGCTATGGGAGTCCAAGGCCGATCTAGCACTTGTGAGAAAGGTCATTCTGAGTATAGATTAATTTGTGACTGAATATATGCTCTAATCGCTTGAGGAAACATCATTATAATTGTTTTTATTACATATTATATTTGTGTACTTTGTATTACATTGTATTATTGGGTTTGGCTCTTTATGTTAATGATGTCATAGCATTTAATCATGCAATCACACAGCCCAAATTTGTGTATAACCTTTTAAAAAAAAAGAGGTGATGTCACAGAAAGTAATTTTGTGATGATTAGAACAAAAACTGTAAGTACATATGGAAATATACAGCATGAACACTTGTCTACAGTACTGGATTCACTCACATTCTTAAATTCTAATATGAAAATGTGATTAAATGGATTTTTTGTTATAAAATACATTATATTGCCAAATTTTTCAGATTTATACCAATTTGGCCTTAAAGAAAAGAAACTAAATAGATTGAATACTCAGGGGGATATCCTATTAGCCCCTGTAAAACCTCGGGTCCGAAAAAACGTATGTTTTTCGCGATTTTTCCCAATGTTTCACTGATTTTTTTTTACAGGCTATCCTGATTGATCGCCTGTAAAAATATGCCCTTTCTCCCGAAAACACACAGGTTCAGTGAAACCTATGTGTTTTTGGTAGAAACAGCCCAGTTTTAGCACGAAAACGGGGCTGTTTCTGGGTATTTGGTTTCGCCTGCCTGACAAAATCCCTGATAAGCCGCGTCTCGTGATGGTTTATCTGGGCTAATAAGCTAGCCCCCGGTGGGACAATTAGGATATCCCCCTCAGAATGTCTTCATAAACTAGCCATTCAGTGGGTATCTAATTAGCTGTAATAATTTACCACAGCTAATTGGCTCAGCTGGGGCTAAGTGTCATGAAAATACATAGGTCCGGCTTTTCACAGACCCTATGTATTCCGCAAGATGTAATTGGATAGTGGTGATAAAAAAAATTGTTGATAAAATAAAAAGAATTGCGGCTAATTAGTCCCTGCATGAGTCATTTGTTCAGTACAAACACTGAACAATTGAATCTGTTTCCAGTTTAATCTAATATGTTTTATCAGATTGAACATATACTGTACCCAATTGTTCATATGTTTGATCTGAGGTTAGGTGTGGCCTCGAAATTACCTAACAGTTGTCTAATTTGGAGACACACTGTAGATTCAACTGGATAGATATGATCTTTAATGTTTGAATGCAATGACTTCATGACTACATAAGTCTTAATCAGTCATAGGGGCACTACACACATAAATAGACTAATGACTAAATCACTAACAGACACATAAATAGACTGATGAACAACCACCAATGGTCTAAACAAGAACTCTCTAGAACTACTGCTATATAGTTGAGTCTGATATGTTGCCAATGAACTTTGCATTATTTTTCCTTAGGAAGTGGTTATTTTAAAAGCCTTGTTTAACTAACATTTGAACTGTTGGAGCATCTGGATTATCAGGATTAACAGGGATTGGATTCTGTAACTGTTCACTGAATCTAGCACCCAAAATAAAACACTGGGTAGCTTTTATAAACTGTGAAAAACTAGGTATTATGACTGCTCCTGTTTTGTATTGTCAAATGATTGGATCTTATGGTATCCTTAAATATTCTGCATACAATTATATTATAATTAGACTAATTACTGCAATAAGTCAAGATAACAGCAATGTTAAAGAAATACCTCTGTTCTTTTGTTCTACTGCTAATTGTTTTTCTAGAGTTTCCCTCAGTTCTCGTTCCCTGAACAGTTCCATCTTCAATTCGGTCTTTTCCATTTGTACCTGTTTTTCTTGAGCTCTTGCATTATCTATGGCAACTTTTAACAAACCCTACAAGAAAAATCAAAATGACTGTCAATAAATATGTAGAACATATATTTTCTAGTGTAAGCACACACAACATTATTCTGTACATCACAAATTGGTGAGGGGGTTAGTTTACCTCTACCACTGGAACAGTTATAGTGAATGCATATGTATAGACTAAAAATCATAAGTATAATGTACTGTATATAGCAAACATCTTGCTCTATAACAAATCATGTCACACTGTCCTGTAAAACGGAATGAGCACTAGTGATTGTGCAGTGCAAATGACAGTGCTACAGCTATATTTTTACATATACAAAGAAAGATAATTGTGGGCACCTGTTATTTACTTAGTGCTTAGAAAATAGAACTATTGTCCTTCAATACTTGCATCTACTGGCCAGTAAACAAACTAAGTTACGGTGCAAATTACATTATGTCCATTGGAAAAAGGGAATTCAAAAAGTACAAATAACAAAATTAAAATGGACAACTGCTTTTTAAATATGCATGCCCCAATGTACAGCATATAGAGGTTCCCCCAGGAACCACTTCCTCCGTTACCTGAAGCCAGTAGATGGATAGAGCTGAATCGCGACGCTGCAGGAAAAATAAGTATATTACACTCTGTCCATAGATCATCCATAGCGGTCTATTGCTGAGCTATGGACGGATTGCGTAACACAAGAATATTGTATGTGCAGAAATGAGCCTAGTGGTCCCACTTACTCTAAACCACAGGTTCTCAAACTCGGTCCTCAGGACCCCACACAGTGCATGTTTTGCAGGTCTCCTCACAGAATCACAAGTGAAATAATTAGCTCCACCTGCGGACCTTTTAAAATTGGTCAGTGAGTAATTAATACACCTGTGCACTTGCTGGGTTACCTGCAAAACATGCACTGTGTGGGATCCTGAGGACCGAGTTTGAGAACCCCTGCTCTAAACTATTTCTATGTGAGTGTGACAGGGCTAGATATGAGCCATGCGATGGAAGCGTCTAGTAACAGGCCCTTAATTATGTTGATTTGCTAAATAAAAAAAATAAATTTGTATTATATCATGTCATGTTTCAATAATTTAAATCACAATATATAGAATAATGAAATAAGATATGGGGCCGGAAGTAATGTAGTCTGAGTTGGCTGGAGGTGCGGGTTCCCAGGTGAACGCAGATGTTTTTTTAAAGCGGCAATCATATACAAGGCAAAAACATGGCGCATTGAAAAACTGTCCAAGTTCATCCAGGAACCCACACCTCTGGTTAACTCGGACTTCATTACATCCAGCACATTGTTTGGATATTTGCAAGTGCGTGGGATATGTTCCTTTCAGATTAATAAATGTTTCCTGATTGAATCCAGCTCACATAAAAAGTCAAAAGTTATTATGAAAAGGGACAAAAATGGGAAATCAGAAACTATACGTCTAAGAGTGATAAAATAGGTTGTTTTTCAAAACTGGGGTTCATTGTAAGAAGTCACCTAAAATTGCATTATTGCTTTCTATAAAGACAATAATTTGTTATACACTCTTCTTTCATTGTATGAAAAAGAGAACATACATGGTTTACTCTCAGCATGGACCTTCTTCAGAATTAATCTAATAAATTAAAATCTACAATTATGAAACAAGGTTACTGTAAAGTACCTCCAACATAACATTATTTGGTCACCAAACACTATAAAGTAATTATCTAAATGAATTCTAAAGCATGCCCACGCTGGGAATGAGATGTTGTCATCTGGACAATAATTAATAAATTTTATTATCATTTACATGTAACTGTATGTTTGTTCAGATGTTATCTGTAGTTTTACAAAAGTATATATATATTCTGGACGGTGTCAAATAAAAAAATCAAGGGTGTCACTCATAAATCATAGAGCCAATATTACCAAATGCTTGTTTAACATAAACTAGGTTAAGTTGTCATGCAGTATGTTGATGACTGTGCTGTTAAATACACAACAAGCACTTGAGTAAAACCTACAAAAAACTAAAGAAAATCATCAGAACTGTATTTAGCTACGGTCCTTTATGTTGGAATAGGATAGCAAATCTTTCATTTTAAGCTTCTTGCATTATTCAGCAAAGCTCTTTGTTTTACTGTACTTCATCAGCAACAAACAATTAACAACAAATGAAAGAGATCATTACATGAAGTGCCCCTTTAGATCACCCCAATTAAAAATTTAGTTTAGCTTTATTTTTATTCTGAGATACTAAATTCTAATTTTCTGCTCTGATTGATCTTGTTGACTTATCTTTGAAAGATGTACTCTCTACGCAATGTCTAGAGATTATTTAGTAAGATGCCAATGTTGGCACCACTTAATGTGTTGATTGGTTGTATTATCAGTAGCTGAATAAACTACATAAATGAATATCATGCAATAAATATATAATGAACAAAATACATCTGTTTTTTAAGTGCTTATGTTTAGTATTTTAAATGGAAATGCTTAAAAGTAATTTTTTTTTCAGTAATATTTATTTTTGATTTTTGAATGATACACACAGGGAATCTGTTTTAAGAGTTTTACTGATCTTGAGAAACATATTTTTAAAAGATTGCATTTTAGAAGAAAACTCTTAAAAGATGGACTAGCAATAGACCTTTAAAAAGTATTTATAAGTTAACTGAAAGGGAAATCAAGATCATATCATTTTGTTGACAAAGTTTTACATTGTAATATTTCTTATAGAATACCAAACACACTATTTTCTATAAAATGAAGAAATGTACAGTACCATGTTCTATTTAAAGTCACAACTAAAAAACACAATAGATATCATAAATGGTCTAATTAGTTTTCATACGTACTGCTCTTTCACCATTACTGTTCACTACTAAACTTAATAACTAGTGTGGGGAATATCTTCCTGCCCATACCTAAAGATAAATCTCCTTCCAATTATATAAACCACCTGTCTTCTCAACATTCTGAGCAATACATAAAACAGCGATGAAAAACTGGGGCAAGGGAAGAAGCCCAAGATGCTGGATGTGGGGAAAGCCACTAAGGGTGCTGAGAAGGGAGGGTCCTTCCAGCAACCACCTGCATGTGTGTATGTATGTGGGGGGGAGGGGTAGATGCATGGGCAGTGCTGCATTAAATGGTACATAGTGAGAGCTGCACAGGGAGGTCTCTGCAGCTCTTACACACTCTGAGTCACTCTCACGAGTCTCAGCACTAGTGACAAGTGTTAGGAGTCTGATGGCATGTGTACAGGTCTAATGGCATATGGAGGAGGTTTGATAGCATGTAAGGACATGTGGGGATGTCTAAAATATATGTAAGGGGCATGTGAAGATTTTTGATCGCATGTAAAAGGCTTGTGGGGGGGGTCTTATGGCATGTAAGTGCACTGTCGGAAGTCTGACTGGCATGTGGGGAGGTCCGATGGGCATGTGGAAATGTCTGATAGGCATGTCAAGGGGTATGAAGGGCATGTGAGTATAGGAGGACATGTTAGCCATTTCAAACTTTTTTTCAGTAGTTTACAAAAAACAGTTCCCTCCACAGTGATTGTGGATGTGGGTAGCATCATACAAGACCAGGAAGAGTCTATGAAATCCTACACTAGACACTGGGCACAGCAGTAAGTTGTGCATATGATGTTTGTGAGCATTCTATTATGTAGGCAGGTATTTTCACTATGGGTGGGATGTATTAACATACATCGCCACCCCTCGCAGCGATGCTGATCGCATATGTACTAACATATGCGATCAACATCGCAATGCAGTGACGGAGGCCCCCGCGATACCTGTGAGGTGGTGTGCGTGGGGGTCTCTGTCATCTCCCAGGAGTCTCCACACTCCCCGCATGCCGGGAAGCAACAACAGGCTGTCCCCAGCCCCTCCTCCTCCTCCTCCCTGCAGCCGGAAGGACCTGCGTTGCTATGCGGAGGAGGAGTTTACCTTCCGGGTCCAGGCTTCCTGGAAGAAGGTATGTCGGGGGGACGCATCTGTGGCGGGGGGCGGCGGGTTGCATTGGCCGGCAATAAGAAGCCCATAGGCTTCTATAGGGTATCGCCATCTTTGCAAAAATGGCGATACCCTGGGCGGCGAAGACCCGGCGGCCGGGTCTTAGCACATTTGAAAATGCGGTAAAACCCTCAAAAACGTGGTTTTTACAGCATTTTTCCCTTAGTACATCCTGCCCATAGACAAGCGTGGGTAATTCTGTGGGCAATGCAAGGGGTATAGTAAGGTATCTGAAGGCCGTAGCGGATTCTTAACCTTATACATTTAAGAGCAAATACATTTTTGGAAGGTTTGTGGGGGCGGGTGTGGGGGAGAAGGTGGAAGTAATTTGATTTACAGTTAAAGCTTATTCATTTCCATCACCTTAGAACTCCATATGTTCTGTATCTTTTTATTTCCTCTAAAAACAACTTTTTTGTGCATCATTAACTTTTCCTACTCACTCATGTCTTAAACATGATGTATTGTCATTCGGAAGCTAAATAATTTCATGCTCAGGTACAGTGTTAGGTAAATAGGCATCACACTCCAGCACTGTATTTTGGACTTTATAACACAAGAGCCACATTACAGTTTAATACGGCTTTTAATACAAATTACTGAACCCCCCCCAAAAAAAAAAGTCACAAGAAGTAGGAGCAGTCAACAGACAGATATTACATATGTAGCTTGCTTTAGTTCCCATCTATTGCAGCAGTGTGCAAAAATCCATTGAAGCCATACTGGTTTGATTAAAGTGAAGTATGTAAGTGTCAAACTAATTTAATAGGGTTCGAAATAATTGATTAAGACTGGCCTGACAATCTTTAGATTCCAAACACGGGATCGGTTGTGTCATACAGTAATATTTTAGCACCTGAGAAATTTTTATCTATATTTATAGAATTTTTATTTTTTGGGAGGGTGGGGGCACTCATTGCACTGCTGTTTGCCTAAATGTAATTAAATATTAGTTTAAAGTTGCCATTTTTATAATTGTTACATTGTATTGACTTAAGGGTGTTTCTTAATGAGAGTGATGACATGATATGCTTACCTGGATATTAGTCAAAAGTGTCTCTATAGAAGACAGCCCATCAGGAAAAAGAAAGGGGGAAGGAAAACCAGGAGGTAGTGGTTGTCCATGTCCTGACAGGGAGAGTTTGTCAAAGCTGTCTCTCGCAGTTGGTGTCGAGAGCTGGATCTCATCTGTATGTGATTGAAACAAAAATATAGAACAAGTTACGCTTGTCTGTTTTTATTAGACCTCAGTAATGGTTTCCCTAGTGGTTTCCAGAACATTTATTGCAAATTGGTTCTTGCTATCAAGAGAAAATGCTTTCTGCTGAATTTTCTTTAATGAAAAAGCTGTGGAGATACAACAAGATAACATTAATGAGTAACTTTATAAGCCTTTTAAATGTGGTCTCTAATGAGACTGAGTTTACAATGCAAGAGAATCTTTCTAAAACAAATATTATCTCACATATACTTGTGATAATATATTCAAACTGACTTTATGACTACCTCCCAATTATCTAATTTTAGTTTGTGTTGTACTGTGCATAGCTTGACAAATAGAGGATGATGTTTAACTGTAGGAAAAATGTTGCTGGTGGACAGTAATAATTAGGTTTATATATCAATATAAAGAATATTTGTGCAATTGTATGAGCCACCCAAGCATATTTTTGGATATACTGTACTGTGTATCAGAATGTTGTTGTTGGTTTTTTTTTTACAGGGAATCTAGTTGCAATGTGAAATTATGCTTAATATTTTATATTATACTATAACTAAAAATGCAATGAAGTGATATTGTAAAAGTGAACAATGGTAAGGTGTAAATAGAATATTTATTTATTTATTTATTTATTTATTTATTTATTTCATAAATGCATAAACTTATGACACAATTGTGAGTTATTCTGTAAAATCCAGCACTGGGTTTATCAGAAAATGTAAAAACTCATAAGATCAGTAATTAATCTTACAGTTGATGGGAAACATGATGGCTGAAACAAAGGCACAGTAATGGCATTCCATACACCTCAACAGGGTAGGTCATATGTACCAATGATCTACTGTACATGTCCTTTACAATTACAGCATTATTGCATGTGACATAACAGTGGAAGCAACCTATGACAAACCTTAACTGAATAATGGTAAATGAGATGTTAATTATCAATTTCTTTTGTATAATAACAAAAATAGGTCAATATATAAAAATTATTGTCAGTTGCCATAATATATATTAGATCTGCGAACTATAACAACGGGTTCAGTATGATTTACCAAAGTTCGGGATACCGCCAGTCAGGAGGCCGATGCCGGAATCCCGTCAGGCTGAATGCCATCAGCAAGAGCAGTGAGTCCCCTCGCAGGCTCGCTGCACTCGCCATGCATCCGGCCCGGTATTATATTCCCCCTCGAGTGGTTGCATGGACCACCACCCAAGTGGGAATACGTTGCCTCTGACGGGATTCCGCCCACCGGCATTTCACCCGCTGTTAGGATTCCAACATCGGTATCCTGAACGCTAGGATCCCGACAGCCGGTAAGTTAACCACATCCCATAACAACAATAAGGAAACATTAACATACTGTAGCTGAGCTAGAAAGCTCTTCCTAATCCTCTGTTATGTCAAATATCTGCTTCCCTGGCCAATCAACATACTAAGGCCAAGGATTTCAGCATCTAAGCTGGTCCAATACACAGACATGTGCCAGTTAGATCTTTTTACAGTAAACTATCCAAAAATGTCTATATGTGCAAATCTTACAACACTGATTAACATCTGACATGGACAGGTTGGCAGAAAATGTGGTAAGATGATGCTGTTATCTGAAAGCTCCAGGCTTACTAGCACTCTGTGCGCTAATTTTCCGAATGTCCCCCTACTCCAAAATGCATCTGTGAATGCAGGGTTGGATCCAGACCAGTATGACGGGGGAGGGGGGGGCACCATGACAGCAGAAGAGGAAGGGGGGTTTATTTGCTAGTGCTGAAGGCACGTATGCTCCTAGTAAAGTGGGCGTGGCCTTGCAACAAGGAGAATGGTCTCACAGGGAAGGCCATATCCATATGATGGGAAGAGGGTGATGAATGGAGAAGCAGAGGATGACAGGAGAGAGAAATGGGGTATGGTAATAAAATGCATATCCCTGTAACCAGTAACAACATTCAGCAAAAGTAATGGCTAGTCATCCATCTGCATCAGGTTCTTCTCACAGATATATTACATAAAGATTACATAAAGATTAATAGAGGTAATATAGCAACTGCAGATGATTCTTAATTGTGATTGTACAGTGTGAGTTGCAAATACAAAGGGCATTGGCAATGTACAGTATCACTTCTGCTGTCCCACTGATTACACCAAATTGATCAGTGGAGTGAGACTTGCCCAGTGTGAAGAAGAAAAGACCATAAAATAAATTAATTGGCAGAATTTCTCCCGAGTTCCTGTTCCCACTCCAGTGGTGGCTATCTTTATAAAGGGCACAAAGCCTCATGAGATTTATAATTTATCTTTTACTGTTCAGAGTCTGAGTAATAAAAGATAAATGACAGCCAGCCGGGTCCAAACTGATGCTATGATGGATCCCGGCAGCAGCTGCCACCCTGCACCCTCTCAGGTTGGCACCCCTGTTTCAGCTGCACCGGTCGAACGGCCCTGGAGCTAGCCCTGTTTGAAATTGTGTGTGGTTATATGTCAATTGCGCTAAATGGGCCAAATAAAATTGGGCAACTGACTCAACTGCATGTAAGAACTGTGTATACTGTTACTTAGCAGTGCTCTGGCTGGGTAGTTGTTTCTGCCTATGTACTGTATGGACACATTTAGGTAGAGGGGAGGGTGAGAATGGTATTTTCTTTAATTTGCTTATACTGTACTTTGTATTCTCAGTTTGTGAGAAGTAGAGCTGTGGAGAAATGGCAGAAAAATGTTGCACTAATTTGTTCTGTGCAGGGGTGTAAGTTCTCCCAAGCCACCCGGAGGCAAGATAGAGTTTGGCACCCCCCCCCCCAAAAAAAAAACCCATCAGGTAAGCAGTAGGCTACATGATGGGAGTCGTTAGCCACTAAAGGATTAGCGAAGCTCCGTTCCCTGGGCAGAAACATACTGAAGCTGCTGACTGGGGCTCAACAGATAGCTCAAACACTCCAGAGCCGCTGCATTCAGTAAAGCTGTCCAATGGCTGGAGATTTCAGGTATAAGTAGGACTGATCAATGTTGCAGCAGCAGTTGCACCACTGTTGAGCTGCAGTGAAGGATCAGCAATCACACAAATACTGCTGTACATGCTGAAGATGGAGGAGCCCCTTCAGGGCTTGGTGCCTGGTGGTGGGAACCTCCATTGTCTCTGGGAGTTCTGCCATTGGTTCTGTGGTTAAACAGGCCAAACTGTGCAGAATTTAATTGCCCAAAATGTTTCTATTTTAAGGACTATCTTGGTTGCAGTTATGTAACGAGGCCTTCATTGTACTTAGCCAATGTTTGCACATCCCTTCTTTTTCCAGGTTTGCCTACCTAATTGAAAAAAAATCTGCATGTAGACAGAAGTATAAATCTTTAATAATAAACGAAAAATTATTCATACATTTAAACTACCATAAGCCCAAAATGTTTGTACCTGATGTTCATAGGAAAATATATTTTGAGAAGGAATAAGTCCTTGAATGAAACAAATATAATAACCTTTGCTATGTACTATGTACAGACGTGTCCTTTTATACTACACTATACATGCCAAATAGCCCCTCTCTGCATGCCAGGATCCCGGCAACTCACCCCTTTTTCGCTCAAAATGTGCATCTTATCTGCATAAATAAAACAACTGGAAGTGCCACAACTGCATTTCTAACATAAACAGACCAGTCTGAATCTGTGTAAAAAGTGAAGCAGTCATAGCTTTTCCTCATGCCAAGTTCCACTGTGCTTCATCTAACATTATACATACTGTATGTAATACCAATTCCAGTGCAGGTATAGTCGCAGTCTAGCATATCTTGTACACTATGTGGGGAATCTTATTAGCTGCATACAGCTCACAGGGGGTATATTTTTTGTATGGGCCTTTATCATGAGGCCTTACAATAGACAATGACATGGCTCTTAGTGGGCACTGTTATCATGCAGTGTAGGGTCTGCTAGTAATCAGAAAAGCTCACAGGGGGTGCAAGCTGCCATTGCTATGGTGTGGAAATGCCAGCAGTTGCACCTGAATTTGCCCCCCTGATCAGGTTCTTCTAGTGCCAGGTTCACACATTTAGGCCTTTCGCACTATGAGGTACTATAAGTGCATACTGCTACACTTATGCCGGGAGTTGTTCATGGCTTATTGGATTACCCCCTATGGGTAGCTTTTCGCTGTCTGCAATGAGACTAATATGTAAAAGTTTAATAAAAATATGGTATGCTGCTCATCTCGGATCGTCTCCATTACGCTGAGCGCCTCATGCCATATGGC
The DNA here is from genome assembly GCF_028390025.1 of Pseudophryne corroboree. NCBI lineage: Eukaryota > Metazoa > Chordata > Amphibia > Anura > Myobatrachidae > Pseudophryne > Pseudophryne corroboree. Next base: position 310,249,400 of record NC_086445.1, read on the forward strand.
GCAAAGACACTTAGTGTATGAGGACATATCTGTAGGTGCAATACTGCAGATATTTACTGTCATTTACAGTGATCACATTTTATATGCTTTCAATTGCCCAGTCATGTAATATCTTTGTTATAGGGCCTGATTCTTAGTATTAACGCCAGTCTCAATGGGAGCACTTTTAAGTTACCAGTGGACTTATGCTTAATACAAGTGCACTGGCAACCTCCCGCTGAAAGCCTTGGAAAGTTTTCTGGTACCTGTTTGCATAACATGATGTAACCAAAGTTAAGTAAACTATATCTCGTTTACTATACTGTACCTCCATATCTGAAATAATCATTCTCTCTGTACATTTAATAATTGTACACATGGGCGTAGCTACTGTGGGTGCAAGGGATGACGTTGCTATGTAGCCCAGAGGCTTAGGGGGCCCTGAACCAAACTCATACATTTGTCTAAATAGTACCCTGAAATTACCTACTAAGAAATTATTTCCAGCACCTTTACTCATCCTTGAAAAGAGGGACTAATCAGTGGCACTCTCACCCCCCCCCCCCTCAGTATAGCTCCACACTAATATGATCTCCCACACTCCTGTTCTACTCTCACAGCCCAGCACTGATGGAGGCTTTTCCTCGCTTACCGCCTTTGTGAAGCTTAGATTAGCCAAAATGGACAGTGCGCCTAAATTTAGAAGATCTCCCCTCAAAGTGATTTTCCTTCATTAGGAAGTATCCTCTTCAGGTAGGACCTAGTTGGAGTCACTGTGTGGCATAATGTGCACTAGCAGCACTAGAATGTGGCAAACATTCAATGAAGTAAGGAACTACTATGGGGCATGAAATAATCTAGAACACTATTACTATATGGTGAATAAAATTAACTAGGGCAACATTATGGGGAATAAAATAAATAACAACTGTGGAGCAATGTCTCCCTCTAAAAATATTGAAGAGGGGCCCTCCAAAATGTTGCTATGGAGCCCATAAAGTTCTAGCTACATCCCTGATTGGACCACCAAACCCATTTTAAGTAAATCTGAAACACTTCACTTCATACACTATTTCATGTTGTGTGCTATAAAAACCGCTATTTCCACAAAACCTCTGTTCAAAATTACATTAAACCCGCATAAAAACTTGTATTCATATATTCATTTACTTTTGATAAAAAAATTGAATTGGATTTATTTAATTTTGTACCTAGAGAGTGCATCAATGTTCAGGTTCATCGTAATTATTAACAAGCTTAAATTGCTGCGTATTATTGCATACATTATGCATATTTCTACTGGTAAAAGATTCTGAATTCATATTAAAAAAAAAAAAATCTTACTATGAGCATAGTCATCATATTATGGTTTCTGAAATCCTGGACTACGCCAGTGATATTTTACCCCATAGTGTCACCACTTTGAAATAACTGTTTACTGCACTTCACCACTGCATGTATTCTGTCATATGTAAATTTGAGCTCTCATGTTTTTAGCGGGATTCATGTGCGCATCTCAAAGAAATACAGTGTATGAGCATTTTTTTCTTCTAAAGTAAAGTTTAAGTGAGAGGAACAATATATTGGACATTGTTTTCCCATAAAAGGTTTGTATTGCTGTATACATCACACAATAATGTATATAGGACCAAGCATACTACAAATCACACAAATCACACAAATAACATCACACTAACATTTCAAACTCTAATAATATAATTATCTACAATAAAAGCAGAAGGAGATATAATCCTCAAGTCTACATGATCCTTTTGTCAATTTTCCCAGTGCTGTATATGCACTTTCATGACTGGACTGAGGAATATATTTACTAATACCCCTTTCACACCGCACAAATAACCCGGTATCGACCTGGATTTTTGTCGGGTCTACACAGGTCAGTGTGCGCTGTGAAAGCGACATGGTCAAAATACCGGGTCGCCTGACCCTGTAATTCAACCCGGGAATAAAGCAGTGTTATTCCCAGGTTGAATACCGGGTCATTGGCAGCGTAAATGGGTTCCTGGGTCGATGCGACCCGGGACATGTTTACTAGATAGGGAGAGGCGGCCCATTTTCAATCCCCGGGTGAGATCCGGCATTGGCAGTGTGAAAGGTGTATAAAGAAGTGCAGATGTTGCACAAAGCAACCAATCAGATTCTACTGCACTTGTCATTTATGTAGCACCTTCTGGAAGATAATAGGTAGAATCTGATTGGTTGCTAAGGGCAACAGCTCCATTTCTAAAAACCAGCACTTTAGTAAATTTACCCCCGAGAGTATACAAATTGTTTTATGAACATGCTTTAAGTGGACCTAATTGTTAAATACACACTGAATTTAGGAACCAGCAAGATACATACATTTAAAATAAATAAAGTTACTTCAATTTTATTCTGTCTTTGTTTTGTGCAAAGTGTAAAAATGAAAGTCAAGTTTTTTATACTCTTTGGATAAATATTTCCTTCTAAATAGCCATCATGACTGATTGTTGGTGGTACGTTCTGAATCCTAAAAATCATCTCCTAAAAATCATCACCTCAGCGATCTTTAGTGAAATGTATCACTTACTGTTCCTGATTCAGGTTGGACTGCAAATTCTGCTAAGTATTTAAATTTGCAGAATTTGCAATCCTTGTGAATGCATGCTGGGGGCCTCCTATCACAGGGAAAGGCTGCCCAGCATGCTGACCGCCATTCCACCCCCCCATCATGATCAAGCAGAAATTGGAATTGCCCCGCAATTTTTGCTTGATAGCAGAAATAAGGGTTGCCTTCTGTCAGCGCAGCTTTCTGATCGTGGCAGCTGCGTGTGACATTACGCAGCTGCCACAACCATGACCATGCCATGCCCCCTGTCTTGATGATGCAGCTCCCGTTTCTCCGCCTCTACCTAGGAAATGGAGCATTGCTGCCAATCCCCCCCACCGTGCCCCGTATATGCTTCTGCCTGATTGACAGGTTGAGGCGTTCACATTTTCTGTGGGCGCTCGCAGAAAATGCGGGCACATGTGCAGTGCCAGCATCCTTTTTGTAATTTTTGTGGTTGGGTCGCTGATCCAACCTGAATCAGCCCCATTGTTCTTATAGAAACTTGAGAGTACTGAGTTAAGAAGCGCTGAGGCATTACAAAAACATACCCTCCAACTGTACTTTTTGCTAGGTACAGTACCTTTTTTATATGGTATGTACCGATTTTTGACTCTCCAAACTTCCATTGAAAGTATAGGAAAGGGGGCGTGCCCACACCCCCTTTACCCGTGCCCATGCCCCCTTTCTGAATTTGAACCAATTTTTATGTGTCAAATGTTGGAGGATATACAAAAAGCAGTAAGGTTACACATACTGTACATATGAAACCCAGAAATAACAATGCAGCAGATCAATGCCTTTGTGTGTGTGTGTTGGTGTCTCCACCTAGGAAACGGAGCGTTGCTGCCCAACCCGCCGCGCCCCGCAAATGCCTCTGCCTGATTGACAGGCAGAGGCGTTTGCATTTTCTGTGGGCGCTCGCAGAAAATGCGGGCGCATGTGCAGCGCCCGCATCCTTTTTGTCATTTTTGTGGTTGGATTGCTGATCCAACCTGAATCAGCCCCATTGTTCTTATAGGAACTTGAGAGTACTGAGTTAAGAAGCGCTGAAACATTACAAAAAGCAGTATGGTTAAACATACTGTACATTTGAAACCCAGAAGTAGTAATGCAGCAGATCAATGCCTGTGTGTGTGTGTGTGTGTGTGTGTGTGTGTATGTGTGTGTGTATATAGCATATTGTTTGTATGCACTGTATGTGTGTGTGTGTGTGCGTGTGTGTGTGTGCATGAAGATGTAGTCATGAGGAATTGACAAGTCATTAATGTTCCTGACATTTTCAGCTAATGCAAGTTTCATCTTAACACATCGTAATTTGAATAGAATCATTGTTTTTTGGTAACATATACAAATTCAGTAACATACAAATTAATGCACTATTGTCTTAATCTGTCATCCTTCTCTGAATACGTTACACTTTTAGATTTTACATTTTATCAGTGACAACTTGCAAGTTATTCCGCTGAACAGGATAATAACAGTGTAGAGATATGTGTTTATTAAACAAACCCCTAATGAACACATAGATATTTTGAACAAGAATCATAATTACACAGTATAAAGATACAGTATATGATTCCATCCAACACACCAACAAAAATAAAATAATATCCTAAAAAAAAATGTGTCCAGTACGGAAATGCTTGAAAATATGTGATAAACCTTCACAAATGCGCAAATGGGGCTGATGAGATGCAATATACAGTAAATTTCTAAAACTACAGTAGTATACAGTATGTATAGCAGACTACGTTCATGTTAAGTAGTTGGTAAATTCAAGAAATAGTTATCACGTCTCCTCTGATATAGTGTTATTTGTTGATTAAGAAAAGAATAAAAGACAGAAAGGCTTCTACTTAAACCTCATTTTATTTATGCTAATGATCAATATTCCACTAAACACACCAGATAGATAGATAGATAGATAGATAGATAGACAGACAGACAGACAGACAGACAGACAGACAGACAGACAGACAAAAAACTATTTTTCTTAAGTATATGTATTTAAATCAATATTAATGTGGGTGCAAAACATTATTAAAGCTACACATGTATTTTTATATAGACAGAGAATAAACCTATTTCTAGCATAGCGAAAGACAATATTTGAGTCATACAGCATATTGGTGTTTTGCACAAAATAATAGATGGGAGAATTATACTCTAGTGAAACACTGGCAATATACTGTACACTTAGCCTACTCAATCTAATTAAAATCATTATTTACTGTACATCTTCTCCATTTATTTAAGGGGGTTATGATGGTGTCTCTCCACTGGGATTCCATCATTAGCTTTAATAAGAACCAAAAAAATCCACCAATCAATCCTTGGCTTTCCTTATCTTACAGAATGCTCTCTGTGTTGCTGACACTAACACACCTTTCTGGAGATCCCCAGCAGTTTCATTTAATGGAACCGTAAGTGTTCCAGAGATGAATACCCAACATCACTGCAATAATATGGTCACTAATTAGTGTGAGTGGTTCTCTGGAAGTCTACCACATTTAATAAATGGTGTGTTTTTTCTGCCACAAGTATAAAATAATTAACATTTTGTACTTAAATATACTGTACCAGGCATATTAAGCAAGACACATAAATCAGTACTACAGATCAGTGCATCTTAAGTAAACACAGTTCTGCAGGTTACAATTATACAACAGATGTTTAATGCAATATAAAACTGCCTCTTGTAAATGATTGATTAATATCTTTCCATCTGAAAATACTCCATGGTTATTTATTTTGTTCTGGTCGCTGCTTGAAAGCATCCTATTAAATCAAACAATTGATCTTTTTAAGGTTTCATGTTTCTATATTATTTATGTATTTGTGTTCATTTCTTAAAGAAACATAAACAAAGAATAAACATCTTTATGTTCACAATTAGCACATTTTAAATGTAGTTATTTTTTTCTAATTCCAACACCCTTACCTGTTAAATGGATAACAGATGGACCATGACAGGGTTTTAAAGAACACAAATCAAATTTAAACTAACAATGTTTATTTAATTGCAGTGTGTCAAGAACAGTGGCTAGCAATTATGCTCTATGTTGTATTTGTATTTCAGAAAGCAAGACCAGAAATTCAGAATGGGCTTGTGCTGCACTGTATAGGTTCTATATTTAAGGATGACTATCACATAAATGCTATTAGCAAGCACTCTTTTACCCTCTAAAAGCTACAGCGGGGAAACGCGTAGGGAAGCCCGCATGTGTGCACACCTGCTCCGGTAATCCATTAGAATTGTAGCCGTATCTATTCTTTCCCCCCATGGATGATTTGCCATGACCGCCATCTCCAGTAACTAGATTGCAATTAAGCTCTCTCAAAGTGTCCCCTCAGTGGCTATCTGACCAGGAGCACCAGCTGGCTACAGCGCTGCCAAACAATAAGTCAATGCCGCCAATGTGTTAAAGGATCCTAACACTGTTACATCCATGCGGCTAAAGGCGTTATCTCTATCTAGCTGCCACGGGTGAGAACTTTCATTTCAACATCGGGGGTTTATTCCTAAAAGTACTTGGCTCAATGCTAAATATACGTATGTGAACTGAAACTTTTTTCTACCGGAGAGTACTATAACCATTCTGGAAGTATTACTGTGCATACGAGCAATATTCTTAATAATATCAACCTACATTAATAAGTTTTTGCTATCCGAGATCTTTTTAATATAATTGTGACATTATTTATGCATGTAATTAAAATGTTTTTATAAATGGCTAAGCGCTCCTTATTATTGGTTCTTAAAGTATCAATGTGTTTATTTGTTTAAGTTGATATCCAGACTGTCTATTAGGAGCTGCAAAAGTATATATATTTTTTATCTTTGAGGTATATACGATATTAGATCCCCTTTTTAAAAAGGCTGTGTCAATTGTTAATTCTAAATTGTGCGCCCGATGTCTTTCATATATGCTTAGGTAATACTAAGCATATCTGAAAAATCATTGTCAATATATCAACTGAATTATAAAATACTGGCTGAGGAACTGGACTGCGACCCATGAAATATGTCGCTTTTGGACACCACTGAGAATATAACTGACTTAAAATTTTGTTTTAATGTTAGATTTTTGTTTTAATTTCTTGCTGTTTTAAGTCTATGGGGGATGATTCAATTATTTATCGCCCCAGTCTAAAGTGAGTAGAGCTATTCAATTGTTTGCGCGATCATCCCTGCATGGGTCAGAAGGTTGTGAGCAGAAATCCACGATACATTCAACCTCAGGGCTGGCCACTCAAAACAAATGAATAGTTCCTGGTCACTTTAGAAGGGAGCTGTGGGAGCGATAAAGAATTGAGTCACTTTCCTATATTTTATTTAATCAGTCAATTGATATTGGTAATATTGTAATGCTAAGTTTTTAGCTTATGCTATTTCGCTATTCTAAAACTGATTATTTGCACTGCTACCATGTGAGTAAGTGTACAGTTGTGTTCAGCCTCATCTTTCCCTTGAACAAGTCACACGTGCGTATGCATCGTGATTGCACCCATGTGCGGCATATTCACAGGAACATATGCACCATGCAATCCTATGGGTTACAGGTGCTTATGCAGCGCGCAGGCACATTATTCAGGATAAGTGACCCACAATTGTGAATAATCGCGAGTAAGAAGAGTTTTGACACATCTGTATGTATATTTATGATTTGTTCATTTTAAACACAGTATTCTGTCTATCCACTGTACTGACACTACAGGACAAGGATATTACAATAATAATTATTACATAAAAAACATTTTGACCCTTAATTGAAATACTGAACATTTATTCTTGCCATAGCTCATGATATTACATGAGTAATATGATATTGCAGAGTTGGTTTGAGATGTGCTATTTATTAGGTTTTAGACAATGCCAATGATAATATGATATTTGCATATTCTCCCAGGAGTTAATTTGAGAGCTCTTTCTCTCCCCCAAATCTGCAGTCTTATTTAGCCACACACTCCCTTAAGGTGCCTACCATATATCCTACGATCAATTCCTGTTTTTGTTTTGAAAATCAGTGCAATAGCAATAATATCATCAATAACATTTCTTCTATTGAGATTTGCAGAAGCATGAACTGACTAGCAATAAAATTATTCTCTCAATAAAATGTTTCACTTTTCTGAACAGCTGATTTTATATACAGTATGTAAGAGCATAAGGATTGTCTAACAGAAGAGCTATGTCTGAATCAGAGATATATGAATAAATTGGATTTAGAATCTTCAGGGATATCTGCAGCTGTCCTTAATAAGTGTGTTTTCCTTACACATCCAAGTATTATAAAAAACTTAATTATCACTGTTTCTAGCACAGCTTCACTGTGTTAAGAAACTTTACAATGATGTCACCACAGCATCCTGTCTAGTTTATATACAATGTGTTAAAATTACTATATTATTATTATTATTATTATTACTTTTTTTCCAGCTTCTTCTTAAAGACAACAGCTATAATCTGAGTATCTTTTATATGTCTTTTGCTCTTCAATATAGTCTTTGTAGTTTTCCCTAACCCATTATTTCATGTAAGATGTAGAGTAATAGCCCCTACTCATTAGCCGAGGTGCCCGGCGGCCGATACGGCCGACGGCCCACCTGGCGGTGGAGGGTGATGGGGGGAGTGAAGTTTCTTCACTCCCTGATGTCACCCGGCCCCATAACCCTGCATGCTAATATGGATGATATTCTCCATATTGGCTTGCAGGTATAAACGAGCTGACACCAACGATGAACGACTGCGGGGCCACACATCGTTCATCGTTGGTGCATACACACTGAAAAATATGAATAATTTCTCGTTCATTACTGAACAAGATTGTTCATATCGGCTGCACACATCGGCCAGTGTGTAGGGCCCTTTAGCTTTCAGTGCCATCCAGGCACTGGGACTCTGGACAACTGGAGTTGTGACCTCCAGACCTGACCAAGTGTACTGCTGCACATAGTGGACTCTTTGTATATCTTCTCTCCTCTGTCCTGCAAAGAGAAGAACGTATCCTCTGAGTGTCTCCTTACACAGAGATTATACACTATAGGCAGAGACCCTAATATACAACTGTGTCACCACCCCTGCCTAGTGAAGTGGGCAGAATAGGGGCATAATCATGGGAGTTGCAGTGCTGTATGTAGAGGCAGGCTAAATGATACAAAGAGCATGGCCCCACCCTCAGAAGTGGCCATCATTGTCTCCTCTCTGGGCTTCTCCCAGAGTGGATAATGAAAAAGTAGGCAAGTATGAGTTATCTGTCTATGGACTAGCCTCCATCACACACCGCTGGCACTTATTAACATCATAGGATCTACCAATAGGATGATGCACATCCTATTACTGTAATTTGGGGATATTTATCTTTTAGAATCTCTCATGCTGCATTCATACTATATTTTTCTAGGAATATATACGCTGCTTATGCCTTTTGTCATTCAGTGCTTCAGTAATAGTGGCTGAGGTGTTATCACATAGTTTGTCATTCTTTCTCCCATAAATAGTATTTTACCCCCATGTCTTTAATCTCTACAGCAACAGAATATCCAAGACAATAATAGATGTTCCTCTTCCTGTAGAAAGGTGCAATGCTTATTGGTAACAGAATGAATTTTGCTCTGCTTATCCTTACTGTACAAAGACTGTTACAGTTGCCGGAAATACTATGGATAGTCTTTCAGAAAACTGTTTAATTTACAAACCTCTAGTTGCTACTTAATTTTTTTGGGAGAAAAAAATAAAGTAATTTTAATAAGGGGCAGTTTTACATGTCTTTAGGAATCTGTCACTCATCACATGCCATTTTTAGAGTTAATAACCCTGGCGGTTTGGAAGCTGAAGACTCAAACTGCATACAATGTGTGTTGGGTTGCAAACCCTTAAATAACAATCAGCTTAGTACAAACGACATGAGGTTTAAGCCAAACATGATTGAACCGGATGTTATATCAGCCCAGCCTACATAACATTAGACTTGGTCCTCTGGGAGAAGGGGTCCCACAATTAAAGAGTACCAGCCCAGTGATAGATGGCACTGAACTTCCTCTTGGTTCAACTGACCAATTAGTAGCAGGCTAAGATTCAGAATATGGTGCAAGAACCTGTGATGCTACAAGTACCAGCATGCACTAATAGTCACTAGCCTGTGAGATGTAGGCACTGGAACAATTCCAATTGAATGGATAAGATCTTGGTTGAAGGATAGAAAACAGAGAGTTGTGGTAAATGGAGAACATTCACAGGAGGGAAATGTTACCAGTGGAGTACCCCAGGGATCTGTACTTGGACCAGTGCTTTTTAATGGCATTAAAGGGAAAGTATGCCTTTTTGCAGATGACACAAAGGTATGCAACAGGGTAGACACACCAGGTGGGGTAAAACAAATGACTGTGGATCTAGGTAGACTAGAGGAATGGTCAAGAGTGTGCCAATTACAGTTTAATGCCAAAACATGCAAAATCATGCACTTGGGTCTCAAAAATCAAAAGGCTAAATATAGTATTAATGGCACTATACTGGAAACTACTGAGGAGGAAAGGGATCTAGGAGTCACTATTTCAGATGACTTAAAGGCAGGTAAGCAATGTAACAAAGCAATGAGGAAGGCTAGTCAGATGCTTGGCTGCACTGGGAGAGGAATCAGCAGCAGAAAGAATAATGCCACTGTATAGGTCAGGGTACAGCCTCATCTAGAATACTGTGTTCAATTCTGGAGGCCATATCTTCAAAAGAATATTAATACATTAGAAACTGTACAAAGAAGGGCAACTAAAATGGTGCATGACCTACATCACAAAATGTACCCAGAACGACTAAGAAATCTCAATATGTACAGTTTGGAGCAGAGAAGGGAAAGGGGGGACATGATAGAAACTTTCAAATATATCAAAAGTTTTAACAACGTCCAGGAGGGAAACATTCTCCAAATGAAGAGAAGCAATAGGACACGAGGACATGCACTGAGACTGGAGAGGGGGAGTTTCAAGGGAAATTTGCGGAAAATTTACTTCACAGAAAGGGTAGTGGACAAGTGGAATAGCCTCCCATCAGAGGTGGTAGATGCTAAGACAGTAGAGCAATTTAAACATGCATGGTGTAGACATAAGGATATCCTTACAAAGAAATAAGGATCAAATAAGGTTAGAGATAAAAAATAATGTAAAAAAAAAATAGGGGCAGACTAGATGGGCCAAGTGGTTCTTATCTGCCGACAAATCCTATGTTTCTATGTTTCTAAGTCTGCTTTAAAGTGGCAATCATTTAAAAGGCAAGACCAAGCTGACTTTGCCTTTTAAATAACTGCTACTTTAAAACACTGGGCAGACTCATCGGAATCATGGGGGTCATTCCGAGTTGATCGCTAGCTGCATTTGTTCGCAGCGCAGCGATCAGGCTAAAAAATGGCAGTTCTGCGCATGCGTATGTGGCGCAATGCGCATGCGTGACGTATGGACACAATAAACGATGTAGTTATGCACAGGGTCTAGCGATACATTTCAATCTCACTGCATGCCGCAGAGTGAATGACATGAAGTGGGCGTTTCTGGGTGGCAACTGACCGTTTTCAGGGAGTGTGCGGAAAAACGCAGGCATGCCAGGGAAAATGCAGTCGTGGCTTGCCGAATGCTGGGCAGGTTTGTGACGTCAAATCTGGAACTGAATAGTCTGAAGTGATCGCAAGCGCTGAGTAGGTTATGAGCTACTCTGAAACTACACAAAAAAAGCTAAAATACACTCCCAGTGGGTGGCGGCATAGCGTTTGCATGGCTGCTAAAAACTGCTAGCGAACAATCAACCCGGAATAACCCCCCATGTCAATGACTGCATCTCAAAGGCTATTACATTTCTCTCTTAGTGTTATTATATGTTAGTGCTTTTAATACTATAAGCACTGATATGCATGGGTGAATTTGGGGATCAGGTCACCCAAAGGCACATTAATGGTCACCCCCTATCACATTACTGCCCCCTTCATTTCAGAGCCGGTTCTGATGCTTCCAGACTGACAAAACAGTCCCAACCCCATCCCCCCTCACCCACCACAATTTACTGGCAGTTATAAAATATAAAATAAAAAAAATAAACAAAATAATCATCTGGCCTCATCTGGCCAGTGTCCTAGCAGGGCTCCCATGCAGGGGAGCTTGCTTTGCCACCCTAAAGCATGTGTCACACCTATAGTAGGAACGTGCCCCATATGCCTAGTGGGAAATCCACCACTGCTAAAATGCATATGGGCAACAGTGCACAGAAAACAAATATTTTAACCTGATTTTGTCTCTGGTACTTCACATAAACAGTATGGTTTATATTGTGAAATCCAACAACAGTAATCAAGTAGTTTACATTCTGGGGCACAACACAGTAGAGATGACAAGAAATGTGACTCACACAACCCATGTTTGCGATGGTAAGGGTAAAAATAATTCTTACCTGTGGCATTTGCTCAAAGTGGGACTGATGTTTGTAAGTAAAGCAAAACAAAGCTTTATAACTGTAACAAACCATGTTGCCATGCAAGGGGGGAGCAAATACATCTATATTTTTTCTGTGCAGGGTAAATACTGACTGCTTTTGCATGCACAGTAGCCCACAAATGTTAGACAGCTTTATTTAATTACACTGCAAGTTAGGTTTCAGTTTGAACACACCCATCCCAAATCTAACTCCCTCTGCACATGTTATATTTGCCCCATCTGCAGTGAAATATGGATTTGCCCAGTTGCTTCCTGTTTTGCTTTACTTACAAACATGAATCAGGCCCAGTGTGCTAAATACATCTCTAAAGACAAAGGGGGTTATTCAGGTTAGTTAGCAAACAAAAAAAGCACACTAATGGGCAAAACCATGTTGCACTGCAGGTGGGGCAGATGTAACATATGCATTGAGATTTACTGTAGATTTGGGTGGGTTATATTGTTTCTGTGCATGGTAAATACTGTCTACTTTATTTTTACACTGCAATTTAGATTTCAGTTTGAACACGCCCCACCCAAATCTAACTATCTCTGCACATGTTACATCTGCCCCACCTGCAGTGCAACATGGTTTTGCCAATTAGAGTGCTTTTTTGGTTTGCTAACAAACCCGAATAAGGCCCATATCCATCTGCATATACAACAAAACACATACAAATGCATACAAACTTTTTCTAAATAGTCTATACACAATTGTGTCCAAAGGGGAATTTAACAAATTATTATTATTATTATTATTATTTTCTTCTTTCTTTCTTTCTTGATCTATTCTTTCTTTCTTGACACTATCAATTTCTTACTTTCTATCAACTACAATAAAGTACTATTATTATTATTATTATCCTTTATTTATATGGCACCACAAGGGTTCCACAGCGCCCAATTACAGAGTACATATGCACATAATCATAATCAAAACAGGATAACAGTGACTTACAGTTGAAGACAATATAGGACAAGTACAGGGTAACTAAGCATAACTACACCAGTAGACGACACAGAGAAAAGTTTCAATGTGGCCAAAAAACTGCAGGATTTGGGCAGTTGAGGATTATTAAAGTAAGAAAAGGATAAGCACATGAAGGAGGAGGGCCCTACTCGAAAGAGCTTACATACTATAATGTTTTTAAGCAAACGCTTGTAATCTGTCATCAATGGGCAATATATTGTAGCTAGCATATTACAGGGTTTGACATATAATAATATTTAAAATAGTTTTGGAATTCAAGGAGATGTTCAAAAACAAGACCTATTCAAGAGTAGTAAGAGCTTTCTGCATTGTAATTGCATATTTGTTGCTTTTCGCAAAGGATAGAAATAATGTGTAATATACTCATGGTACGGGGTATTTAATATAAAATTGTACTATAATGCAACCCTATTGTATAATACAATCATAGCACAACCCTAACAGATAAAATTAACAACAGATCAAAGTCTAAAAAAACAGAGTCAGGAAGGAGAGCTGGAGCAAATTGTGCTATAAATATACAAATTGCACATATTTTCCATTTAACTTGTGTCACTAAAGGGCACCATTTAGATTCCATACAAGTTTAATATGTGGTCTAAGAGGTTAGCTCCATTATGATACTTGTCATCTTTCTGGTGACATCACATTCTATCGATCAAAGGTTTGGACAGCATCTTGCCATCTGCTCTCAACACTATATTGGTTTGTTACACAAATTCATAGTATACACTGTCCACAAAAACATTATCTGTATGCAGACTGAAACAAGCAAGCTAGAGCTATTAGCTTAATTAAATAAAAATCGTGATTTATAAAAATAATAATGATAGCTTTTCTTAAATTCATAAACCTATCTATAGACTTCTACTCTGGAGTATTTTAAAAATAAAACTTTTCTAATGAAACATTTGTTGGGATTTTAAAACTCAAATTAATGATTTTAAATTAAGTTTATTTCTAAATTTCCAAAGACAAAACAATACAGTTATATGATCCATGTACTAGACAGAAAACAACTGTAAGGCATTTACAAAACAAGAGCACTTTTTCCGCAACATGTTAAGCCTCTTAACTGCATATTTACACTAAAATATGCGGTATCAACAAAAACATATTTCTTTAGCATAAATATGTTTCATTATTTAGATTAATAGAGAAAGTACTATTGGCATTTCCTTTGGCACATATTTCATTTCAGCTGTGATCAACATTGTACTAAAATAAAGTCAAGTATAACAGCCGCTCTCTGCCCATCAAAACTCACAGACGTCTGCCAAGTACTTGTAACAGCTGGTGTTACATTAATTAGTTTAAACTATTTATTTCATCCATCTCCAGAGCAGATTGAGCAAAAACATTAGAGATTATTCTAGCATCTGTAAGTATGCTGCAAACATTCACTGAAAGAAAGTTGGAATATTAGTTGTAAGCTAATACAGTACAGCTGATTTAAATCTGAAGATGGTTTGTTTAGAATGTAAAGCACTGGGATTACTGATCTGCACAATATAATACTATGTACATCTATGAGACTATAGAAAAAAAGCATGCAAATGGAGTTCGCAGTTACTAAAAAAGTCTTACAAAATATAATTAAAAAGAGATAGTAATTTTTGCCAGAATGGCTCATTAAACAATGTATGTCAACCACTGGATAACTCAGAATATTAGTCAAAAATTTTATGTTTATTAACTGGAATGAAGCCCTAACAACGATGATCAAACTGCTGTTATAAGTGGTTGTAACAATCTCAATTAAAATTACTTTGATGGACTGAGATAAATATTTAAATGGAATTATACTCTTAAAATCCATATCCTCTTGCCTTGCATCTTTTTTAAAAGCATACTAATACAGTTTACGATATGTTAGCTCAGTTTAGATACGTTCAATGGAGCAAATGAGACCAATCCTATAAATTGTGTTAATTAAATAATAATCTATAAAGAGGTGTAACTTACAAAAAAGAGTGATGTGCTTATTAGGCAAAAAAATAAAACATAAAAACTGAAGCTAAATTAAAACAGTTTATTTAACAAAGTCTAGGCTTGAAAAAATGGGATTAAATGGATGGATTAAATTTATACATTTTATTAACAAACTCAGCATATTTAGATCCCAAACTCTCAAGACTTGGGTCTATCGGGAATATTATATAGAAATATACAGTACGGCACATCATTTTTAAGGCTGACCTTATTGTGGAATGATTATGCGTCTAGTTTGGCTACAAACACAGGCATGAATTACAAGGGTCAGTTAGCGGATGAATACATACATGCAGTTCAGGTTTTCTACCAGGAACAATCACTCATTATTCACCATCATTGAAGTCCACACATAGTAATTGCAAGCCAACTTAATCCAAATTGACCAAATTGTCTTTACATATCCACACATGAAGTTGGAACTGGAATTCACTGTGTTATTTTATTTACAGCACTTCAATTCACAGATGCACCTTACCAAAGAATTTGACTAAGAATAATATTTAAAGTACAGAATGGTGAAAACAAACTAAGAAATATATGAGACAGGACTTACTTATTACAAATATTGCATTGCATAATTCCTATTCCAAATTAAATGCAAAATAAAACATTAAGATCTTGATTTACAGGTAGCCACAAGTCCATGGGCAACATGTAACAGTCATGTAATGTGCAGGCTGTTCCGGTATTTCTGCAAGTCTTCCCGTATTTTGAAAGCGGCAATCATTTAAAAAGGCAAACCAAACTGGTGCTTGCCACTTTAAAAATACGGGCAGACCCACAGAAATTCTCGATCAACCTGCACATTGCAGGCTATTACTTATTGCCCCATATCTGCAGATAAAAATGGAACTTGCATAAAATATGTAGTGTGCATGCTATACAATTTGCATCCGTATTTTGTGATGTACATATCTTTGGCTTGTGGCTAGTTGTGCATCAAGAGGCAGTTTACAAGTGTTAAGGTATAAATTAAGTACAGTGGTTACATTAAGATTTACAGTAAGTCAACAAACCATAGTAATGCAAAATGATAAGACACCAGCTGCAGAAATGTAAATATATAGATGCATTTTACATCTATATAAAAGTGCAACTTTATGTTAAAGTTGACTGACACTTTTATTAAACTACAGAGGTGGCGCGGTTGGAATGAGAAGAAAGGATGGATGAGGAGAAATGATGGATGGTAGAGACAGAAAATATGACCTGATGACTGTAGAAATCTTAAAGTAGTCAGCAATTAGCAACCTTGACTGCTCTTCACCATTTATATTACCCAAATCTGCTTATTGTTCTGGTTCTGGAGAAGGCTTTGTGCTGCATTGGCATACTACATGGTATTCATTAGAGAAGCTGTGTACACAGTGTTTTATTTTATTATTTTGCATGCTGCCAGAAACAGTGCCAGGAAACTTGTTACCCATATTCCATGGCAGCTGCTGCTACCAGGGAGGCAGCTGAGATCACCAAAGGAAGAACAGAGATGACAATAACAATGACATTAGACAGCAATGACAGTCCAGCAGCTTCAGTAAGATGGTGTTCAACAGAACTTCTAAATACCCTTGTCCTTGATGTTATCTGGTACTACTCTGTAATTTGTCCCTGCCTTTAAAAATGTACTGTATAACTGTCTTAAATTTGAGGAATGTCAACCGCCATACCAGGGCACGGCATATGTGAGCCATTGCGAGAGCAATGAGGGGAAAAGTGATGACACAATGATCTAGAGGAAGCTAAAAAAGGAGCATCCTTATAGGGTGATCTATGTTGTCAGGCAGGCTGAGCAGGTCACTTATCAGAAGTGTTGACTGTTCCTCTAGGCTCACCCATGGCTTTAGGGTTGATGATTTATTTTATGAAACTAGCACTTTTAAACGAGGCACAATTTAAACTATATTTTTGAGTTTCTTCTCCCCTAAGTAAGATAAAGCTGGTTTTAGTGTAACTTGTGCCTGTATTCCATCTATTCTTTATGGTATTTAATCATAAAGACTTTATGTCCCATCCTATCATAATGCCATGGATAATAATAAGCAAATGGTTGTGGAAACTGTGCACAGAGTTCTTCTGAATAAACGACCATAATTAAACGTTTTTGTGACCAAACATAATGTAATAGGTAATTGTCATAGGAAACAGCAGTAACATATCTAAAATGAAAGCAATGTGTAAACTTGCTTTATCTGCACAGTTATCTTTATTTAGGTTTAGTATCAACTCTTCAATCCTTATAGGCAATGGCAGCATGATTCATTTATAAACTGTATTAAATTGACTGTGCATGTATTATCTATATCATAAAAATATATACAGGACCTACTGTATAATATTTATATAACTGTACTGATGTGGAAGGCTGCCCATGTAAAAACTGAATCTTCCACAGTATCTGGTCAAAAATTACCAAAATAGTGGACAAGGCAGGGAATGAGATTTACCTACTGTAGCTACTCTCGAAGCATGGAACAAATTTCTAATACCATAACAAGGCATTGGATTTAAAGTGAAATATAACACAACTTACTTTGGCACCATGTTTGTAACCTCAACACTGTTTACCCAAAGTCATAAAGGAAGAATCTCAGCATGGATATATATATATATATATATAATACAGGATATCCCACTTTCGTGGGAAAAGATAGCACTCTCCAGACTTAATATCAAATAAAGCAAAAAGGTAAATTTAATGCAAGGGTAATCTCACAGTTCAAATGTAGTTTCAAAGCGATTTCCAGCGATTTCCAACGTTTCGGTCCCTGGCGGGGCCTTTTTCAAGGAATATACAAACAGTCAGCAATGTCAACGATACAGCATAAAGTCAGCTTAGCAGGAGAACCGGAGACCGATCTCCGGTTCTCCTGCTAAGCTGACTTTATGCTGTATCATTGACATTGCTGACTGTCTGTATATTCCTTGAAAAAGGCCCCGCCAGGGACCGAAACGTTGGAAATCGCTTTGAAACTACATTTGAACTGTGAGATTACCCTTGCATTAAATTTACCTTTTTGCTTTATTTGATATTAAGTCTGGAGAGTGCTATCTTTTCCCACGAAAGTGGGATATCCTGTATTGTACTATGGGCCCCGCCCCTGTAAGGGCTGGACTCTGATAGACACCAAAGCAGTTGGCTGTAAGATTGTGAGAGTGCAGGGATTCCTTATATATATATATATATATATATATATGTATATACTGTGCAAACGGACTGGCACTCTTCTAAAGCTCGGCTTGATTGCTCCAGTGCCCTCCGGAATCTTGATCTACTTCCTAACTCAAACAAACAGCGGCACTCGGAGGCTTGCAGTGTGGTGTTCGTCTCGGCAAGTGGGTCTGCAGGTGAGGTGAGTCAAGGTGCTTGTCATGTGTGTGGTGGGAGGGCCTTATGTTGGTATAAAATGTATGTTTATTGTGTGATATGCATCCCTGACGACGGGCGGAGGCCCGAAACAATTGTTGGATGTTACTCTATTAAATTCATCATTGAAAAGTCTCATGAGTGCCGCCAGACTTTCTTCATTATGTTTGGATGCTTTTTTATCTTATGGAGGGCACCGGAGCAGATGACACACCAGCAACGGGAGTGCCGGCTGTTTTGTTGCTTTATGTTTGAGATATGCTTCAAGTACATATCTTATAGCAAGGCACCCCAAGCGACAATTTATTCTGTTTGTTATATCTCAGTGGACTGATTCTTGCCTCCATTCATATGGGGCACTGATTTGTTGTGGCACTATTTAATAGAATTTGTTGCACATATGGAGGAACAGGCTGAGCCAGGTTCTGCATTTGCTCAATTAAACACCAGGGAGTGTTTCAGCTACTCTGATGTGGAGGCTGAACACATCCTTAGTTCATGTAAAGTACAGGCTGAGTCCTCTGACCCAGAGAATGCTGACCTTTACAAAGATTTATACTTTCTCAAGAAACGTGAATTAGACTATATGTATCACGCTCTAACCCTGGCAGAATATTACAAGGAGAAGCAGATTCCCAGGGGATTTAGGGTTAGGAATACTACTATTGGTCGCTATAATGCACCTTTTTGTAAGAAATGGGTCGGCATTCTTAATAAGTGCTCCATGGACTTACTCCTGCTTGTCATTGAGGAATCGTCGAAAGAGCTGACAACAGTGAAGGGAAGAATAACTGATTTTGAGTCCAAATACATGCCTGTTCTTATACAGGATACTCAAGTGAACTGGCTGGAGAAATTATCTGCACAGCTGGACCAATACAAAAAGGATTTAATTAAATTTAAACGTGATAAAAAACGTGTGGTCCAGCAAGATTATGATCAAAATCGGGTGTATATATGGCTTACCAACCCGACTCCTCGTAACCAACAGAAACCTTTTCATCATAATCGAAGAGCGAGGGCACGCTTCACAGATTACGAGGGGTCAAGTACCTCTATTAGTGATAATGATTAACAAGTGGCGACTACCTCACATCAAGAACGCCCTTTAGGGGCAATCACCCGAGCAGCTATTGGCAAGCCACCAAAAGGACGCGGCGAGGAGGCCAAAGAAAAAGGCAAAGTAAAAACAAAGACTCGCAAGTAAGACATGCGGTTTTCAATCTGTCTAAATCCCCATTGTCTCAGTTAGAATACCAGGTTTTAGCTAAGGGGCTTTCCTTTATTCCTACTGTTCGTCATGATCCCTTTCAATGGAAGGTGGAATCATTCAAGTTTAATAGGACACTGAAATTACGTGAACACTTTAAGACTCAGTCCACCCCAGTGTCTGATGTTTCCACGGATATCCCCATACAGCTCAAAAAACTTCAACCAAAATCAAGATTTGAGCCTGTTTCGAATAGTCCATCGATTAAGACCTTTTTGCGTCTTATGGACAGGCTTGGTAATGAATGTGATCAGTATATTGGAGGTCATGGTAATATGACAGGTCCTGAGCAGCGGGCCCTTAAAGATTTACAGTCTCGGACTGATATTATAATCAGAAACGCTGACAAGGGCGGGGCCATAGTCGTACAGGACCTGTCAGATTACATTACTGAATGTGAAAAACAATTATCTGATGTTGATATATATGAGAGATTGACGCAAGACCCTACCATCGGTTTTTAAATGGAGCTGGACAGTGTGTTATCTAGGGCTGTTGATAAATCATGGATTTCTAGTGAATTGTCCACTGCATTAAAAACTGCTTATCCAGTGGTGCCCATGTTTTACACACTGCCCAAGCTCCATAAAAACAGTGAGAAACCCCCTGGCAGACCAATTATATCTGCCAGGGGATCTCTATTTCAACCCATTTCAATATATTTGGATGCACTGTTAAATCCGTGTATACAGCAGTCGATATCCTATCTTAAGGATACTAATGATCTCCTAGTTCGACTAAATAATCTAGGTAAACTTACACTTGATACAGTCTTTTGCAGTGCTGATGTTGTTGGGTTATATACGTGTATTCCTCATGACTTGGGCATATCAGCAGTAGCGGCCCTTATCAATGATAATCCTCATTATGCTGGTCCTCCTGTGGAATTCTTCCTGGAATTATTGCTTCTTGTGTTGACTAGAAATTATTTTCTGTTTAATGGCAATTTTTTTCCTGCAGAAGCTTGGTTGTGCGATGGGGTCCAATGTGGCCCCATCGTACGCCAATGCCTTTACGTATTGGATTGAGAAGCCTCTTCTGCTCAATAACCCTTTCAGTCATCATGTCATCATGTATGTTAGGTTTATTGATGATTTATTAATCGTGTGGGGTGGATCAATAGAATGTTTGCAGAATCTCCTAGACACCCATAATGCATCTTCTAGTGTGGTGAAGCTCACTTATAACATGAGTTTGTCCACCATAAATTTCTTGGATGTGAATATCACACATGTGAATGACCAGTTATGCACGTCATTATATGTCAAGGAGACAGACCGCAATACTATTCTTAAATCAGATAGCTTTCATCCCCCCTCATTGAAATATGGACTGCCATATTCCCAGATGCTCAGAGTGCGTCGCATCACAAGTGATTCCTCTAAAATTGAAGGAGCTCTGGATGAAATGGTGTTAAAGTATGAGCAAAGGGGCTATGACTATAAAACATTGTTGGCCACTAAGCAAAGGGTTCTACAGATCCCTAGGGAGGTATCTTTAAAGAGTAAGAGTACAGTAGAAAGTGGGATACAGAAAATTCCCTGGGTTAATAGATTTACTGAAGTAAGTAACCATACCAATAGGGAAATCAAAAAGATCTGGCCCATTATCAATACGGATAAAGATCTCCCGGGTTTGCTCAACACTCGTGTAATGCCAGCATACTCTAGGGGTAAAAACCTAAGGGATAGGCTGGTAAAAATAGATGTAATGGAATTAGTGAAGGCTAAACCCAAACAACACTTTTTATCAAGGAAGCCTGGGTGCTTCAGGTGCATTGGATGTGTCACCTGCCGCTCCATGTTGGTAGGAGACTTTATTTCTCACCCTAGATCAGGCAAGAAATTTACCATAAACTTCCCTCTCACTTGCACTTCAAGATTTGTGATCTATGTTCTGTCTTGCCCATGTAGTTTACATTATGTGGGCAAGACAGAATGTCAATTCAAGGAGAGAATGGCTAACCACAGGTCGGCAATTAGGGCAGTCTTGGAGTCAGGGTCCAGTGACCAGCCTATGGCCCGCCATTGTGTGCAACAATCGCACAGTATTGCGAGCATCAGGAGTAAAATAATTGCCCCTATCACCACCCCGAATTGATGCTGGAACATGGTCAAAGTGTTACTCCAACTAGAGAGTCGTTGGATTTTCAGGTTGGATACACTTGCCCCTAAAGGCCTAAATGAACAACATGGTTTACATAGTTTTTTATAAACTTTAATTCATTTAGAATTGTATTGAATCTACTATAATAGGTTTATTTAAAATGATAGAAGTTTATTTAACTATGAGTACTCCTTAGATGCTGTCAGTTACATGGTCCTGGGTACAATTATATATGCCACGTATTAAATGCTTTACATTTGGGAATTATTAAGATACAGTGTCCCATAGTTTGTTTTTATATTATAGTATAAAATATGATATATGGTGTATTATATTATATACTTCACTTAATATTTCCTATGTATGTTGTTATTTTGCACATTAGTAATGAAGTAATGTCTAAATGTCTGTTTGTTTTGTTTTTTGGTTACCTAGGTAACCGATATATACACTTGATCTCTGTCTCCCAGCGTGCGCCCATTGATGACGTGGTCCGCTGTGCGGCAGCGGCTGATGAGCGGGACGGCTCGTGGCGGCGGCTTGCAGTGTGGCGTTCGTCTCGGCAAGTGGGTCTGCAGGTGAGGTGAGTCAAGGTGCTTGTCATGTGTGTGGTGGGAGGGCCTTATGTTGGTATAAAATGTATGTTTATTGTGTGATATGCATCCCTGACGACGGGCGGAGGCCCGAAACAATTGTTGGATGTTACTCTATTAAATTCATCATTGAAAAGTCTCCTGAGTGCCGCCAGACTTTCTTGGATGTTTTCATCTTATGGAGGGCACCGGAGCAGATGACACACCAGCAAGGGGAGTGCCGGCTGTTTTGTTGCTTTATATATATTTATATATATATATGTATATACTGTGCAAACGGACTGGCACTCTTCTAAAGCTCGGCTTGATTGCTCCGGTGCCCTCCGGAATCTTGATCTACTTCCTAACTCAAACAAACAGCGGCACTCGGAGGCTTTTTAAAGCAATGAAAGTGAATTCACATCACACTGAAATCCTAACGTTTCGGGGCTCACATGCCCATTTATCAAGTCTCTGAGTGCCGCTGGTTGTTTCAATTGGGAAATATATATGTGTATATATATATATATACATACACTGTGTGTGTGTATATATATATATATATATACTGTATAGTAGAGGGGATGGCACTATGAGGATTTTTCATATTATGTTCATATTATTAAGTGCTTCATTGTTGAAATACAAAGTACACTTGAAAAATCCTCAGAGTGCTGTCCCCTCTACTTTCTAAATTGGTGGATACCTGCCTTTGACGTGGACACCGGGGTTAGAAAAATACATATTTATTGAGTGCCGGACAGCGCAATTCTCTATATATATAGATATATCAGATCGTCTTATTTATGTATTGATCACTTGTTTTGTCGTGTTTGACATATAATGCAATGGCTGAATGGAGGCAGACATATTGTTTATATTTTGTTGATAAGTTGCTATGGTTTCTCTCTTCCTAGCCACAATGCGTCAGCTGGACGGGCCGGCGTGACGTCACTTCCGGCGGGACCGGGAGGACGCGACCGGAAACCGGGCGACGCGGTTGGAGGCGGCGGGCGTGAGCGATCTCACTCAGGTATTTAAACACTGTTTTTTTATGTACACATTTATCCTGACGAAGGGGCTGCGTCCCCGAAACGTAGAACACTTCAATAAATCACTTGAAAAGTCTGTATGTGGGAGGATCATCTCCACGAGGAGGGCACCAGGAGCAGTTGTTTGCTGGCGGAGGGGACCGCAGGAGTGCCGGGTCATTGTGCAGGTTGTATACACCACGTGGTACTCACAGGAGTCCTAGAGGTTTAGACCAAGGCACCATACCAACCCCAGTTTATACCGTGGGATCATATCACCCGCATACCGCACTGGACTTGCGGAGCACTTTTGCACGTGCACTTATTATTTTTGCATCACAGCACAACAGCACTTTATCATTCCATCATGGCTGACACAAGCGATCCATTGGTGGAGGGAGCAATGCATTTCTTACAGTGTGATAATTCAGACACACTGAGTTTCAGCGAAGCAGAAAACATCTTATTCAAAACACCAGCATTTGATACAGCGGCTGCAAACACTAGTGAAGATATCTACAGGGAACTGCTTAAACTTCATAAAAGAGAGATTGATTATAAATATCACGGCATGACTCTGTCAGATTATTTCAGAGCCAAACAGATACCCCGTGGGTTTCGTGTTCATAACATGCCCACGATAGGGAGATATGACGTGACGTTCTGCAAGAAATGGATCTCGGTCTTGAATAAATGTTCTATGGATTCATTATTATTAGTGATCGAGGAATCCACACGCGAGATGAATATTGCCAAGCAGAAAATTACAGCTTTTGAATTAGAGCATAATATCACTGAACTGTCTCCACCAGAATGGCTCTCTAAACTGAATAGTGATCTGGAAAAATACACGACAGATCTTATCAAATTCAAAAAGCAAAAATTGGCACGCGTATAGCAGGACTATGCGCAGCACAGGGTTTACCTATGCCTTAATAGCAGCAATCCCAGACAGAACCCACAGAGGCAGCAACAATATAGGCGACGACATTTAAGACAGCAATATTCTAGTATGTCAGCCAGTGATGCCGATGAGACCCCGTCTAAAAGTGGCCAGCAGATACAAGATGCCCCTTTAGGCGTACGCACCAGGGCCATACTGGCAGGCCGCGAGGTGCGCCCACGAGGAGAGGGGGCCAGACGTGGAGGAAAGCCAGGTCCCAAAGCAGGGACAAAACCACCGAGGAGGGGTCGCAATTGATTATCAATCTTTCTTCTAAAGAACTGACACCTATAGAAACCCAGGTATTAAGTAAAGGCTTGTCCTTTATCCCCACCAGTTCGGTAGATCCGTTACAGTGGAAGATTGAATCTTACAGATTAACATGCTCACTCAAATTGAAGGAACACTATAATAAGAAGAATATGGACTTTAATCCGGTGGTAGAATCAACTATTCCGGCACAGTTAAAGAAATTAAAGAAATCCATGTTTGAACCCATGTCACAAAATTTGTCTATTAAGACTTTCAGTAGAATGATGGACAGTCTTGGGGAAGAACCATGTGAGAAAATATGCTCCAATATGTCCCGTGAAGAATCCGCAGCCTTGAGAAGTCTCGGTAAGAGACAGGACATCATTATTAGGAATGCGGACAAGGGGGGAGCTTTAGTGGTCCTTGATATTGATAAATACAAACATGAATGTGTAAGACTACTGTCTGATACTGATACCTATGGTAGATTGAGCCAAGACCCTACTTGGCAGTTTAAGAGGGAATTAGACAGCATGCTCAACGAGGCAGTAGATCAAGGTATTATCACACAGTCTGTTTGTAAAGCCTTATCCAGTGAATTTCCTGTTGTACCAGTGTTTTACATAATTCCTAAGGTACATAAAAATCCCCTGGATCCTCCAGGACGACCGATTATTTCAGCCAGGGGATCATTATGTGAACCATTGTCTGTGTACTGTGATGCTTTTTTACAGCCGTGCATCCAGAACACCAGTACACACCTAAAGGATACCTCTATGTTACTCAGGAAATTTGCAGAGATGGATGAATTATCTGTGCAGACTAGCCTCGCCACCATATATGTTACGAGTTTATACACATGTATACCACGTACCACGTGGGGCGATGCTACAAGCTGTTAGAAGATTAATCACTAACAATCCACTGTACAAAGGTCCTGATGTTAATTTCTTTTTAGCATTGTTAGAATTTTCCCTAACCCACAATTATTTTCTTTATGATAAGATCTTTTATTTGCAGCGCACGGGTTGCGCAATGGGATCGGCGGTGGCACCATCCTTTGCCAACTCATATATGTGGGAGGTTGAGTGTGATCTATTCTTACATAACAGTGCAACATTGGATAGGATAAGTCTATATTTTCGTTATATAGATGATGTCCTCATATTCTGGACAGGTAATCAGGATGACCTTAAATTACTAGTGTGTACACACAACGCCACAGACAATCCCATCAAATTGACTTTAACAATTGATGATAAAACTATCAATTTTTTGGATGTCTGCATCACGATTGATGAAGGGATGGTCAACACATCACTGTTTGTGAAACCCACAGACAGAAATAATGTGTTGCGATATGATAGTTCCCACCCCAAATCCACGATTCGTAGTTTACCGTTCTCACAGTATTCGAGAGTGTGCCGTATTACCACTAAGCCACAAGAAAAAGAACAAGCCTTGCATAACATGACTCTAAGATTTTTAGATAGAGGCTATCCAATTAAACTGTTGAAGGCAGCACGAAAGAGGGCCTTAAGTCTCACAAGAGAACAATTATTAGAACAAAAACCCCCTAAACAACTACAGGGTAGATTTCCTTGGGTAACCCGTTTTAATTCTAGTAGCCATTATTTGACTAAAAGGACCAAACAAATCTGGCCCATCGTGGCTACTGATAAAGGGTTAGGTGAAGTGTTCCAATCTAAATTATTACCTAGCTATTCTAGGAATAGCAGTATACGAGATATTGTCATGAAGACCGACATTTCTCAATTTAATACGGTTAAGGAACACTTTCTTAGCAGAAAGGCTGGATTCTATCGGTGCAGTGGATGCACTACGTGCAGTTATATGACACCGGGAACCAAATTTTTGCACCCACATACTGGGAAATCATATAACATCAAACAATGTCTGTCTTGTGAATCGAAGTTTGTGGTCTATTTACTTACATGCCCATGTGGTTTATCATATGTGGGCAAGATGGATTGTGCCTTTAAGATTAGAATGGCACAACATAGGTATGCCATTCGTGAAGCTATAAAGACAGGTGATAGTGAACAACCAGTGGCCCGTCATTTTGCTAAAAAACAACACAATATGGCCACACTTCGATATAAAATTATTGACCAGGTCCCTAAATCCTTAAGGGGTGGAGATAGATCCAAAAAATTGTTACAATTGGAGTCCCGTTGGATTCATACATTAAATACACTTGCGCCAAAGGGGCTTAATGAAGCCCTTAATTTAAGATGCTTTTTATGAGAAGTTTGGCAAGCACGCGGGTATTCCTGGGTTTTAATATAAAAGTGATGTAGCATCTATCTGCATTGGTAATAATTAATCCCAATTCTAGTGGAAACAGTTTGGTAGCTTGATGGATTCATTATACTAAGTCACCATTGTTTACCAATTGTTTATTATTATTTTTGTTTTAAAATGCAGTCCGCAGTTTGTTGCATTAATATTGTCCATTAGTAAGTATATCACATTGATATCGCTCTGATTATCATAGGTTTTATATGTGTATGGTTTTATATATATTAGATCGTCTTATTTATGTATTGATCACTTGTTTTGTCGTGTTTGACATATAATGCAATGGCTGAATGGAGGCAGACATATTGTTTATATTTTGTTTATAAGTTGCTATGGTTTCTCTCTTCCTAGCCACAACGCGTCAGCTGGATGGGCAGGCGTGACGTCACTTCCGGCGGGACCGGGAGGACGCGACCGGAAACCGGGCGAAGCGGTTGGAGGCGGCGGGCGTGAGCGATCTCACTCAGGTATTTAAACACTGTTTTTTGATGTACACATTTATCCTGACGAAGGGGCTGCGTCCCCGAAACGTAGAACACTTCAATAAATCGCTTGAAAAGTCTCCGGAGTGCCGCCTCATTGCACTGTCTGTATGTGTATATATATATATATATATACATACATACACTGTGTGTGTGTGTGTGTATATATATATATACTGTATAGTAGAGGGGATGGCACTATGAGGATTTTTCATATTATGTTCATATTATTAAGTGCTTCATTGTTGAAATACAAAGTACACTTGAAAAATCCTCAGAGTGCTGTCCCCTCTACTTTCTAAATTGGTGGATACCTGCCTTTGACGTGGACACCGGGGTTAGAAAAATACATATTTATTGAGTGCCGGACAGCGCAATTCTCTCTCTCTCTCTCTCTCTCTCTATATATATATATATACATACATACATACATACATTTTTTGGACTTCTAAACAACCATAGCGGGGTAGCATACTACTTAATAGTTTTATGCTGTTGGAGGAAGTGTGGCTCCATGAAGGACCTGTTCCTTACCTTTTCAGATTACACATTTACAGCATAAAGACCCTGGTAGCTGCTCATTCAATTTAGTAATACTCTTCAGGTGCATGAAACATGAGGGGTTACTCTAGACAAGAAAGACAAAAGTTTTCCCCAGCACACAAAATCGTATCAGCACATGAACACTACATGATAATAGAAAAGTCACAGATCTCAGTTGCATATATTTGCAAAGATATAGTTAAGCCACCAAGCCATGTCAGTGCTATCATATAGCATAACAATTAGCAATTATATGACCCAGAGTGGTTGAAATTATTATGTAGCATTAGGCAGGGCAGTAGAGAGCCTGGCCAGGGCCAGGTACTTTTCAGGGGGTGTGGCCTACTTATGGGAGGTGTAGTCTTACACACTTATAAAAATCTACAGAAAAATAGTACTTTAAGTGCTTCCCCGGCCAAACTGCAGCCCAGCGCACATCAGCATGTGCTGGGCCGAGGAGAAGAGCTGCAATGCGTACTGTTCCCAGGCAAAGAGGGATGGGGACTTGTGCCCCTCCATCAGGCATGGGCACAGGTAAATAGTACCCCACACACACACACACGCACACACACACACACACACACACACACACACACACTCTCGGCACTACTGGCGTTAGGGCACTAACAGTATAAGAGAAGTCTTGCTGAGGCCTGGTGGCTTAACTATATCTTTACAAATATATAAAACGGAGATATCTGAATTTGCTATTATCATGTAGTGATATTGTGCTATCCCCTAAAACTGCTATATTGCAGCACTACCAGGAAACTCTACAATTACTTCAACTGGGTACACACTTTAAGATTATCTGTACAAACTGTCTGGTTACAACAAAAATCTGGTAATACATGGCAGAAAATCAACCACTTGCTCCCAAACACTGAAAAAATGGATTAAAACAGCTATTCGGATAAATTGATGAAATGAAACAGATTTAACCAATTTTTTTTTTTTTTCCCAGTGTGTGACATAGCTGGGCAGACCTTCATTGCAACTAAAGTTTCTTTAGCAGTGGAAAGACCCTTCAATTAGAGCAGGCATTCCCAACCACGGTCCTCAAGGGACACCAACAGTGCAGGTTTTAGTGATATCCAGGCTGCAGCACAGATGGTTAAATCAAAATAACTGCGCTACTATTTAAGTCACCTGTGCTGAAGCCTGGATATCACAAAAACATGCACTGTTAGTGTGCCTTGAGTACCGTGGTTGGGAATGCCTGAATTACAGTATCTAAAATTGTAGCAAAGATACAGAGGCATTTGAGATGGAGACTGCAGGGATTTAATTTGACTGCCATTTAATTTGACTTATAATTATTGAAATGGCACAAGCAGCAAGTGTCCAGAAGTGAATCATAAGATTAAATATCATTTTAAAACATAAGAATATGCATTTCTACTGAATAAATGTACAGTATAAAGTATATCACATGGGAAAGGCTATGGTGGTTGTTTACATTATACATTGCTACTGTTGCTACACCTTTTGAAGCTAAAATTGGCTCTCATTCAGCATGGATCGCTTTGTAAAGCCGCTCCCATTGCCAGAAGCACCAGCTGTCTCCACCCCTGCCCAGCTTCCCAAATGCCTCTGCCTGTCAATCAGGCAGAGGCTATCGGCAAAGTACAGATCCCGCTCTTCCCGGTTTTTGGGAAAGCAATCCATACTGAATTAGCCCCATTATCAGCACTTTGTTACCTGTTTTTTTTTCATGACTTCTTTCTGATTATACCCCTATATTTCCCTTGTTATGTTGCCCCTTCTTTTATCTGAACCCCATATTTTAAAATGAATAAAAATAATATGTAAAAGCAAAACTTTTCACCAAGCACTAATATTTAATGAATCTATTGTTATATATGAGTACACAACTAAAGATAAAAATATTGTGGGCGCTCTGAAAATTAATGTAATAACAGCTGCTGATTTTATAAACACATTGGTTTATTTATAAAGTGCTTTAAAAATAAATTATGACAATAAATTCATCACAAAATATCATAAAACAATTAAAACAAAACTCTTACCTCTGATGAAACCGCCCTTGTTAGAGGCGGAGAAACGCGTCAGGTGACCAATCAACGATAGTGGAACGCAGGTGAAATGCAGGTGGAACGCAGCCGAAAGCCGGAAGCCCTGAACCCAGAAGTCGCGGACCGCGGCGATTGTGCGCTCCCTGCAGCTCCAGGTTTGCTACTCAGCATGGGTGTTTTGCGGCTACATGAGGTGGACACGACCTCATGGCTTAGCCGACAAGTCCCAGGACTTTCACACTGGGGAGCCACCGCAGAGTGGCTACCATCGAACTGGCCAGTGAGTAAATCATCCCCAGGCTAATGGGACAATAATACTGACGTGGAAATATCCACTTACAAAGATTCAATTATCCCCTATACACTAAAAATAGCTTTATATTGATGAAATACTAACAAGTCTTTAAGCTAAGAACTGCCGTTGTTGCTATTAACATCTTACTTGAGCTTAACGGACTATTACTAATCAGTGGCTACTAACTCCTATTATATGCATGCAAATTCTTATACATCTAACCAGCATCATGTGTTAATAAGAAGCAGGTCTTGAGTCATAGGACACGTGTCCAGAGTTTTGTTTTAAGTGTTTTATGATATGTTGTGATGAATTTATTGTCATAATTAATTTTTAAAGCACTTTTTAAATAAACCAATGTGTTTATAAAACCAGCAGCTGTTATTACATTAATTTTCAGAGCGCGCACAATATTTTTATCTTTAGTTGTGTATACATTTTGGCGTATATCCAGATCCTCCAATTGCGGGCTGCCAGAAAATTATTGATATAAACGTAAATTTATTAATTTAGAGTTTTTATTTTAAATAGCGCCCACTTTTTCTACTTTTGGCATTTTTTCTTTATATATGAGTATGTATTATAATTAATGCTTAGTGGTTAAGGTAATGAGCCAGAACAGATAGAATAGAAGTGCTGTGGTGGTATTCTGCTGTGTATGTTGCTTTGATTTTAAATTGATATACTGCATACGGCCTTTAGGATATATACAGTATATAGACTTAGTGTGGCCCAAATTTTCCATGCTAACAACACATTTTAAGGATCCATACACACATATATTTGCTTTGTTATATTGAAAGTGGGTTCTTAATCTTTTCTTATAATTCCTCAACATGGACATGTGGAGTAGAGAGCAAGAAAAAAGAGAAATATACCCAACCTGGTCTTGACTTGAACAAAAATTGTTAAATTACGAGGCTAAGTAAACAAAATATTGGCACTTTCTGCAACCTTTAAGCATGGTACAAACTATGCCAACTTGATGGCGAACTCACCGTCACGCCGACCGAGCGGCCAATTCAGGTAAGTATATACACTTACCCATTGGAGATTCAATATGTCAGTCCTCACATCGCATTTGAATTTGAACGCCCAGGTGTGACGTCAGTCCTTGGAGCCAGTGTACGGGCAGTCATCTGGTCACCTGTGCACACAGCCAGACATGCCAATATATCTGCAGCTATATGGAGCATTGGCTGTGATATGTCAGTGAAAGACATAATTCACAGACATATTGGGTGTACACACCTGCTGAACTACTCGCGATATATCGTCCATTCTATCATAACGGACAATATATATATCGCCCGATGTGTATCCAGCATTAGGCTATTATATTTGGCGTTCAGACTCTGAGCTGAGCCACTAGTTGTCACATACTTCATTTTTTCCTAACCTCCTCTCCTTTCTGTGTTCTCCACAGATTATATTGGATTTAATGTCAATTTGTCACTTATTGAAGTTGAGTCATTAAAAGTCAATGAAACTAGCATGTTATTTTCTGTTATTATAAATAGACTGAGTATTCTGAATTCTTCCCTTGGCTGCCTATATGGTCCTATATGCAAACAATGGTATTTATCATTGTGTATCTAAATTATCTATTTTCCTATAAACTGTAAGCTTTTTATATTATTTATCATTTAATACACACTTTTAAGAGCACGTTATTAACATCTAACCTCTTAAATATGTAATGTTCTGGATATTGTGCTGTGTAAATAATTGCAGAATAACATGGAGCCTAATTCAGAGTTGACTGCAGCAGCAAATTTGTTAGCAGTTGGGCAAAACCATGGGGGTCATTCCAAGTTGATCGATCTTCTTCCCTGACATGCGGGGGACGCCCAGCACAGGGCTAGTCCGCCCCGCATGTCAGTGCCCCTCCCCCCCCCCGCACAAATACAAAAGCATCGCACAGCGGCGATGCCATTGTATTTGAGGAGTAACTCCCGGCCAGCGCAGCTCCTGCGGCTGGCTGGGAGTTAATTGTTGCTGCCGCTGATGTCACACAGCCGCCGCGGCCCCCCCCCCCAACGATCCGTCCACACCTGCGTTGGCTGGACCGCTCCCCCTAAATGACAGCTTAATGCCGCAATTCAGCCCCCTCCCACCCAGCAACCGCCTCTGTCTCATAGGCGATCGCTAGGCAACGAAAACTGCCATGCGCCAGCGCAGTGTGGCACCGACGCATGCGCAGTTCTGACCCGATTGTTGCGCTGTGACAAACTGCAGCGAGCGATTGGGTCTTAATGAACCCCCATGTGCACTGCAGGGGGGCAGATATAACATGTACAGAGAGAGTTACATTTTGGGTGGAGTGTGTTCAAACTGAAATCTAAATTGCAGTGTAAATATAAAGCAGCCAGTATTTACCCTGCACAGAAACAAAATACCCCACTCAAATCTAACTGTCTCTGCACATGTTACATCTGCCACACCTGCAGTGCACATGCATACCTCCCAACATGACCCTCTCCAGGAGGGACAGAATGCTCTGTTCCTGGACCCATTAACCTGTTCAAAACAGGTGTCGGCAATCATACATTAAGAGAAGTTCAGAAGCAGAGCTTTGTGTCCCTCCTGGAGAGGGTCATGTTGGGAGGTATGCACATGGTTTTTCCCAACTGCTAACAAATTTGCTGCTGTGATCAACTCTGAATTACCCCCATCCTACAGTGGTTTATATACATGCTGCAATTTTTCCTGACAGATTATTTTAAACATAATTGGTGGCTAATGTGTGGGCTGAAAAATACTGGAGTTTCCAATTTACTGTAGATGACACCTAACCCTGTATACAGTATATGCTACCCATGCCCTATATAATCTGTCATTCAAATAAGCCAGAGCCGGCTATAGGCATAGGCAAACTAGGCAAATGCCTAGGGCATTTGATATGCCTAGGGGCATCAGCAGCTTCTGCTGATTAAAATGATATGTGGCATGCCTATATTCTGTGTGTAGCATTTCATATGCTGATACAGCCACAGTCTCACACAGTATATAGGCATGCTTCATATCATTTTAATCATCAGGAGCTGCTTGTGCATCCTAGCCACATAGCAATGCAAATAAGATGCATTTTCATAAAAAAAGGTGCCCGACGTTAGCATTGAGACAAGATTTATGAGGACACATCTGTATCCAAGCAGAGGCAGAGGTCACAGTGTTAGTGGTAGTGTGAGTGCTGTGTGCATGTGAGTGGGTTGGTTGTGCAGTAGTGTTCGGAATATGTGTAAGGAGCATTATGTGTGTCATGTAAAAATGCATTAATAATGTGCAACATATGTGTAGGGGGCACTATGTGTGTCATTATGTGTATAAGGGCATTAATAATGTGCGGCACATGTGTAACAGGGTACTACTGTATGTGTGTCATTATGTGTATAGGGGCACTAATAATGTGCAGCAAATGTGTAGGGGGCACTATGTGTGTCATTATGTGTATAAGGGCATTAGTAATGTACAGCATATGTGTAAGGGACATTATGTGTAAAAGGGCATTAATAAAGGTTGTCATAATGTGTAAGGCGCATTATGTTTATAAGGACATTAATAATTTGTCTCATATGTGTAAGGTGCATTACTGTGTGGAATTATGTGTATAAATGCATTACTAATGTGTGGCATTATGTGTATAAGGTGCTCTACTATGTTGTGTTGCGTATAGAAAGGGCACTACTGTGTCATCTAATGTGAATAAAGAGCAATATGGTGTGGTGTAATGTGAATAAGGAGCAATTCAGTGTGATATAATGTGAATAAGGGGCTCTACTGTGAGGAGTAACGTTTAAGGTAAAGTGATACTACTGTGGGATGTAATATGAATTATGGACACTATCACATGATCAAATGTGAATAAAGTTGCAGTACTGTGTGGTGTAATTGGAATTGGGGTTACTATTGTGTGGCCATGCCTCTTGCCAGCAAAAACACACCCCTTTTTGGGCCAAATGTGCAAACGGTTCCTATTTAAAATATAGGGGGTACAAACACCAAGATAAGGACTGCTATGGGTGAGGGGTGATGGTGCTGGGAAAGAGGTGCAAGGTCAGAGGCGGAACCAGCAGTGGTGCTAGGGGGACCAGCCAAAATCTTGCCTAGGGCATCATATTGGTTAGGGGCGGCTCTGAAATAAGCCCAGCACTAATGTATAGTCAAATTGGCAGAGATCCAGTTACTGTATTCTGTTTATTATAAGTATTATGCTTTCATCTCATGAAATAACTGCAAAGCCCAGAAGTTAAAAATAAATGTTGATATACCCTTAACATAAACTACACATTTTGTTTCTTTTCTTTTATGTTTCTGTTCAAATGAACTAGCTAAATTCCTGACATTGTTAATATGGATTTGCAGCAACACAGTGATGGCTTTTCATTTATTTATTTAAATGATTTCCTAAGCAAAAATGATGGCACTTTGTAAGTTGTAGCATAACACTGCTATTTAATAAGGCTTAGGTTAAAAGGCCAAACGTTGTCTTAACTTTACTAAGCTTTTGAAAGTTGATATTTCAAAGACATTTTTCTTGCAGTACTCATGTTGTTTGTCTCATTCTATAAGGACACCAAATCCTAAAAGCTGGCAAGAATGCATATGTTTATTTCACCGCTGCTATGCAATTATTGAACGCCACTTAATTATAGCAACAGATGCTCGAGTGTAGGAACCAGAAAAATCAAACGCCTCATTTCCAGGTTATTTTTTTCCATTGGTTCTGCCAGCAGCAGATGTGTGAGCCCCTTGTGCTCTGGCATAAATACTTATCAAATCCTAACAGGTCACCTATGTCACAAACAACATTTCAGATGCAACTGTTTCACCTGATAATAGGCTCTGAAAATAAAACTGTGAGCTGTAAATACATTGTATTACGAATGAAATGCCATAATGTGAAATTGCTTTTTCTCTGACTACAACAAAAGTCCTTGACAGTTCCTGGCAGTGATAAATCACCCTCCCATTAATTGTCTCCTCTTTCATTGGAAGGTGAGACACTAAAAGGGGCCTTCATCTGAAATAACTGTAAAGAAAACTTGGGGGGAAAAAAACTAGAATGTCATTATGTCATTTTTCAAAGACTAGGAAAACTGTACCGGAGAAATCAAAGTACTGATGCCTTTGTTAGAGTCTACATGTGAAATCTTAAATGTTAAACCGATAAATGTTTAAACATCTTATGGTCTATGCTTAATATTTACATGATGCACACATATTACGCAGTACTTTACAAAGAATAATTATTTGCATCATTCCCTACCCCAGTGGAGCTTATCAGCTATCAAATGAACACACACACATAGGAGGGATAAGGTTTTTTTTGTCAGAAGCCAATTAACTTACCATTAGACTGTGGAAGTTGACTAAAGCACCCACAGGAACCCACACAAACATGAGAAGAATGTGCAAAGGTTGTAATGATAACCACTACACCAACCATGCTACACAATATCCAGGGGCTATGGGCATATTAAGAGAGGTGGAGGACCACGTGCAGTCTCTGTCTGGACCCACTCCTTATTAGGTGCCAGCGTAGTGGCACTCTTCTGGTTAATGATGCATATTATGCATGTGCAGAATACTGGGAAAATGGCAACTGTGCCATTTCACTAATGATTTGTGCATGCTGCTACGCTGACGTGGGACGCAGGAAGGGTAAGAATTCTAGAAATGGGTGCAGAGTGTGCACCATACGCCTTGCACCAATTATAGATATACCACAGTCAGAGTCGCATTAAGGGGGTAATTCCAAGTTGATCGCAGCAGGAAATCTTTTAGCAGTTGGGCAAAACCATGTGCACTGCAGGGGGGGGCAGATATAACATTTGCAGAGAGAGTTAGATTTGGGTGGGTTATTTTGTTTCTGCCCAGGGTAAATACTGGCTGCTTTATTTTTACACTGCAAATTAGATTGCAGATTGAACTCGCCACACCCAAATCTAACTCTCTCTGCACATGTTATATCTGCCTCCCCTGCAGTGCACATGGTTTTGCCCAACTGGTAAAAAATTTCCTGCTGCGATCAACTTGGAATTACCCCCTAAAAGAGGAGGGTGCCTATGGGCAGTCTCCATCTAGGCGTCCTCCTCTCTAGCTGGCAGCTCAATAGATTCTGAGCACTAGGGTCACTAGGAGACCCTAATGCTGTAACAAAGTTTAGTGTGCATGCCCAGGTCTCCAGGGAAATTAATTTTTTTGCTGATCATAAAAATAATATATTCTTGGGCAGTTGATATTTACGGATTTAATCATCTCAGATGCAGATGGGATGTTATATATTCGCCCAATTCTGCAATGTAATAATTGAATACATTGCATGGATGTATCAATTATTGCATGCATGGACAGAGCTTGCAAGAAAGCTCTGTACCTGCGAATCCTCTCACCATATTGCTCAGGGTATTTTTCATGAAAAATTCTGAGGGTCTATCGGTGCATACACCTCTGCCGGCTACCCCAGCACCCCCCTCCCCAATCCCTGCTAAGAGGACACCTCCTTACATACAAAAACGGTGATCAGTGAGCTCCAGTCATCTGTTCTCCTGAGCTGCTGCTATGGCCCAGTGAAGTGAGCAGCCACATTGCTGATCAGATGATGTAGTCACAGCAGGAGCACAGGAACAGGCGGCTGGAGCTCACCGATCACCGGTTCTTAGGTGTAGGTAAGTGTTTTTGGGGGGATTTTTAACATTTTTTTTACACGGTGATCAACCTGTGTGTCTAGTAGACACACATGGCTGAACAAATGGGCCATATCCAAGCTCAGCTTTCACTACCAGCAGGCAGAGAAGACTGTGCAGGGGTAGGGGAACCAGAGGGAGGCCTGGATAATGCTATCTCAAGATAGTGTTGTTGTTATTATTACAGGGCTCCCTCCAGTATGTTTTTACATTTTTATTTAGTAATTTTTTCCAGATCGCATTTCCCATTACATATACGAGAAATGCAATCTGCTTACTAGAAAAAAATGTGAATTTATGGGCTTGGAGGAGAATTTTGTGAATTGTCCTCCAATTATTGTTTACTATGCTGAGTATTCTATTATGAACCATTAATCAAATAGAATGCCAGAGTAATATAATAAACATATTTCACACATTGTTGTTTTTATGGTTTTCTTTTTTCTTTTTTTTTTACACAAGCTAATGTCATGCATACATTAAACAATATGCAATAATATCCAGTGACAGCAACATTTCCTTACACCGCATATTGAAAGCAGTGTTGTGTAAAATTCATAAATATAAACAACTAATTTCTTTGAAAATTATTATGACTTTAATTTATTATATTTCACATTTTAATTTTATAACTTCCTGTTAGATAGGAAATTATATCATATTCAATCGGCTATCAAGTCCCAAATACAAAATTAGTTAAGATATTGTCAAAACATGAGCTCTGTTTTATGATGCATTTAATGGGCTCTTGGGTGGTATGCAAATTGAAGACTCTGTATTACTCTATGAAAAACAGTTACCAGAAAGTTTTTATAGATACATACATAGCACACAAATAGTCACACACACACACGCGCGTATAAATAAACATGTTATAGTATAAACATGATATAGTATAAACATGATATTTTAAATGAAGCAATAATGTAACATTAACATTTCATCCAGTAATGATGTATGGTAAGGGTTCAAATACATTGTACTTTGAATGTAAAATCGTATTCAGTGTTGAAGTTTTCATACACTTTAATGCACTTTTGTACAAATGTGTTCTCATACACCTAGGGGTAAATTTACTAAGATGGAAGTTCTATTTAAGATGGGATGTTGCCCATAGCAAGCAATCAAATTCCAGGTATTATGTTCTAGAAGGTGCTAGATAAATGAGAAGTACAATCTGATTGGTTGCTATGGGCAACATCCCATCTTAAATAGAACTCACATCTTAGTAAATTTACCCCTAGGTGTATGAGAACACATCTGTACAAAAGTGCATTAAAGTGTATGAAAACTACTTAGTAAATTTACCCCCTAGCGTCTAAATGACATATACTATAGCATGAGGCAGTTGGCATGACTGAGATGCAGCAAAGCACCACTCAAAGGCAGGGGCATTTTAAGAAAGGAGAGGGCCTGCATGCAAGCAAAGTGTGGGTTCCCTCCTCTCTGGTAGTGAATAGTCTCCAGCTATTATGCAGCTTTTGGGAAGTGGGTACAAGAATCAGCTTTAACCACAAAGTGGTCTATTTAGTTATACCCCTTAACACTGCCAATGCCGGATCCCACCCGGGAATTGGAAACGGGTACATCCTGGGTGGGATCCGGCATTGGCTGCTGCTGCAGGCTTCCCCGACCCGGCAATATGCTGGGCGGGTTGCCATAGCAGCGGGGGGGACGGAGCCGGCAGCGGAGGTGGAGGCGGCGCTGGGAGTTGAGATCATCTCTGCGCCGCCTCTCCCTGCTGTAGTAAACGGAGCCCGGCACGCATTGACCCGGGAGCCCGTTTACGCAGCCACTGACCCGGTATTCAACCCAGGTATGACACTGCTTTATTCCTGGGTGATTTCGGCTATGCCCCTTTCACACTGCACGCCGACCCATGTCAATCAGGCAATATGCCGGGTCGATACCGGGTTATTTGTGTGGTGTGAAAGGGGTATAAGCCTTAAATGGAGATAAAGTGGATGGAGATAAAGTACCATTGGACACACATACAGGGCCATCTTTTTGTATGGGCTCAATGGGCTCTTGCCCAAGGGCCCCAGGGGTATAAGTGCCCAAGGCTGAAAGCTGAGGGTCCCCTCTTTCCATGGGTACCAGATTTTTGAAATTCAGCCCTGGGTAACCAGAGATATTCGACTTCAAAACAGTGGTCCCCATCTGAGCCTGTTACTTGCTCTTCCCAGCCACATATCTCAGGTTCTGTCTGATGTAAAGGTTTTATGAGGATATACTCCAAAAGCTGGGACTCTACCCTTTCACTGGACACTGGCAACTTGTCTCTACTATGCCCAGAACCAGAGATATCAGCCTTCCAACAGCTGGTCCCTGCTCCAGCTCCACAAGCAAGGTATGCCTGATATGCAGTTTTATATTTTCGTCGGTGGATTGCTCTGGCTCCTGAACACTGATCCCCCAAGTCCCCAGTACCTCCTGAAAGGTGTCCCCAGTACCTCCTGAAAGGTGTACCCAGTACCTCCTAAAAGGTGGGACTCTCTAGTTTTTAATTCCATTGAAAGCTAAGAAATGTATTTCCAGGAACAGGAGATATCTGCAGTCAAGCAAGCTGCGCTCCCACTGGAAAATTATGAATAGTCAGCCCACTCCACTATGCACCCCCCTGTGTATTAAACACCCCCTACCACCCTGGAAGTCATGTACCAGAGCCACTTCATTTAGCCCAATGCCCCCTTCTACAGTTTAGTGTTCTCACTCCCACCCCATCTCCCACCATCTGTGCAGTAAGGGAGTAATTAGCAGAAATTACTGCTCCAAGTCCTACATGTTGAGTGGAAGATAGAACAGCTCTACGGGCTGCGGGACATTAAAGCTGCCGCTGATAGCACCCCCCACCCCTACCGCTGGAGGATGGGTAGGGGCCCCAGTGCATTCTTTTGCCCAGGGGTCCACTCTGCTGTTAAGACGGCCCTGCACACATAGCTGATCACGCTGGCCGAGTACCTACATAGCTTTCTCTGCCAAGAAGGCTGCATATCGCAGTGAGACCTGTGGTAACGCCATCTGAAGCTGGCATAATTATCACAGGGCTCAGTGCTGAGTAAATGTGGTCATATAGCATTTCCCTGTATGGGAAATGTGATCTGGGTTACTAAAAAAAAAAAAGTGAATTGAAGGGTTTGGAGCAGTTTTTCATGAAAACTGCTCCAAAAGCCCTTAAATACATTTGAATGATACTGAAATAATGTGAAAATGGTGTGAAAACACCAGTAACAATAATGTTAATAAATATGCCCCTTAGCTTTAAAACTGGTCAGACCTTTAAGTGGCTAGCTCAAACTTGTTTTTTTCACACAGGCTGCAAACAAATATTTCCACTCTTATGGAATCTCTACAGTACTATAACATAGTTCTCAAACACCCCTAACAGTTCATTTTTTGCAGACGCCTGGGAGTCCTTAGACTGTATCAGTTAGGAGTGACTACACCTGCACAACAGCTAGCTGACCGAGGTTGGCTTCCACTGCTATAACATGGTATTCGGTCTCTAGGTCGACCATACTTTGGTCAACATGCATTAGGTCGGCATGGTCTATAGGTCGACATGGTCACTAGGTCGACATGGAAAAAGTCGACGTGAGTTTTTAACGTTTTTTTTTCAACTTTTTCATACTTTACGATCCACGTAGACTACGATTGGGAATAGTAACCTGTGACGCGCGCAGTGCGAGGAGACACGGTGCACTAACTGGGGTTCCTGGTCACTTTACGAAGAAAACAACATAAAAAAAACTCATGTTGACCTTTTTACATGTCGACCTAATGACCGTGTTGACCTATTTCAGGTGTTGACCTAGTCACTGTTGACCAATAGTGGTCAAACTAATGACTGTCAACCTAAGTGCGGTCGACCCTATGATCCACGCCCCTATAACATACAGGTTTGCATCTGCATGTAACAGTGGCAAATGCAGGATTTCTAGAGGGGGGTTTCCAAATGTAATCCACAATGTTCCACTCTGTAGAACATGGAATACAGTATTAACATTTAACACAATAGATGGTCTATAGTGTAGACTGTGTCAAACATATGTAAATAATATAAATAAGATAAGTGTTCAGGAAAAGTTTACACATACTATAATAAATACACAAATCTAATAGAACCAGTACTGCACTTTCTAAGCACACATTCTCCCACCTCATGGTAAGGCTTCTATCTCCTCTTCTTGGTAGCTACTCTCTGGTACAGTGCACTGACTAAGGACTCACAACCACACACGGCAAACTTGGTAGAAGAAGCTGCTACCACCAGGCATGTGCAGCAGCTCTGCTCTCTCTCTTAACCTGCATGATGTGGCAGCAGCTCTAGTAATCGTATTGAATACCATTGCTATTGTCGTCATATTTTGAGCCACTTGCCAAGAGGAAGGGGGTTTCTGGGCAACTGGAACCCAAGACCCCCCCCCCCCCCCTTTCCTTTGCCTATGTGTAATTTTCTGACAGGGAGTGAACTTTGCGTCCATGGCCAATACAAAAAGAGACTTTTTGCTGAGGTGAACAAAGGAATTTTCATCTCCTCTTCAAGAAAAAACGTTTCATTTTATAGTTCAGGTACATCTCTAATATGAAGAGAAGCTAGAATTTGCAGCAGTCCCTTCTTTGTGACTAGAAGCAATTTTAATCAGTTTATTCTTAGTGAGAAATTGTTGATTATTGATTTTATTACTGAGACCTTGGTTTGTTTGAAGGCTGTGTTAATATGGTAAGGTACTGTTTATTCAAAGTTCCCCTATTACAATTGTTCCACTCTAGACCATTATGTAGGGTTAACATCCATTCAAGCACCAGAGAAATATACATTTTTCAAAAGTTTCATTCAGAGTGTGTTGGGATCACCGCTTTCTCCTCAGGCTGCTTTTTTGGATACCCTTTGGAGCTGCTCTTAAATCATTTGTGTATTTTTAGCTACCAGGGACAAGCTCTGGAATGTGAAGCCTCATAAAATATGCATTTATCAATGGTGGATGCTTTTGCGATCAAAAAAGGAGGATCAATTTCCCACTAACACAATCTGTGGCCCATAGGCTACAAAGGCTAATGACATCTGCATTCCGGAAGTTGGTAAATTTGACATAGAAGTAGTCACTCATGGAGACCGATTTGAGTTGTTTTTGAGATTTAAAAATCTTCTCTGGTCCCCAAAGATATATTCAGGTGGTACGTAATATTTTTGGGTACCCCCCAAAAAAGGTATTTAGTGGAACATCCTGTATAAATATGACCCCATAGTTTCTAAATACTAATAGAGATCTATCTCATGACTAACCTTCAAGAAAACCCAGGAAAACCTATTCAAAAGCACATGGGGATACATTTATAAAGCCTAGTGTAAAATAATGTCATAAATGGTTGCAATATATTTTCACGAACAGAGATGGCATGCTTCTTCCTGGCACTCTGCTGGTGAATGTAAGTCTCTTCAGAGAGTGGTAATAACTGTGAGTAGAGCTACTCGAGTTAGCCTGCCCATCATTCAGGATATATATGTGAAAAGGCTTCTCACCAAGGTGAAAAGCATTTTAGATTTATTGCATCCAATTTGGGGATGTTCTCTGTGTTGCCATCTAACAAGTGATATCAATTATTCTTTGTCAGACTATCCGGTAAAGTTCTTTTGTTCTTATGGTTTCTGTACTTGCTTGCTATTTAATTTCATTGACTGTTCATGTATGTGAACTATTGATGAATTAGTAGTAGTAGTAGTAGTAGTAGTAGTAAGTTATGTACATAAGTCTGGACAATCATTACCCGGACTCATAAAAACATTTAGCTTTGTTTTCTATGGCTGATCACTACAGCCATAGAGACCAAGCCATGCAGTGTTTTTGAATAAAATGTTCACTGTGATTGGCAGACAAAGAGCTAAAACTTTTGATGATATTAAAAAAAGGTCACTTGTAATAGTATTGTAATAGCTTTTGCAAGAGCTCAGCACTGGTCCTGGTCTGACGATCATAGGATCTTTTCTCTGTGCCTTCTTTTTACAGCAGTGTTCAGCAATAGAAAAAGAAAGCTGTATACATTTTGCAATAGCGGGGGCTGTAAAAGGTCCTGAATGAGATCAGCTGATCAATTCTGATGCCATTACAACTGATGGCACTATCAACAAGGTCCCAATAGACATAAGGAAAAATGCATATTAGTTTAGTTCAACTATGTCAACATTCTCATGTCGACTGGATTACTGTCAACTTAATAACTGTCGACAAGTCATAACACACCCTGGATACTGAAAAGGCCCAAAAACTGGTTGGTGAAGCAGTAAGTGTTAGTACCACTGGGGAGCTTTCCCTGCAAACTTTTTATGATACATTTTTCTATTACTGTGCTGAGTGGCAACGGCAATTCTTCTCTATTGCCATATTGTTATAAGTAGACTCCAAAAGGTAAAGGTGACCACACAAGTCACCATATTTAAAACAATGTGGGCATTTCTGACCAATCGGAATGACACATCGCTTAAAAAGTGCTGTGTGTACGGCTGAAAATTACGGCGATGCATGCACCCACAGGCCATTTGTCGTCTTCTCAGGTCTCTTCAACATGTAGAAAGATCTGAGGAGGTGGTGAATGATGCCATGCTGCCGAGATCAGCATGGCCATGATACACATCCATCCCCTCCCCCCGGCATTACTTGTTGCAGGAGGACACATTGCTCTGTGTATGGGCACCCTTAGTCTTTTTGGTCCCACTCAATGATACATTTGTTTGTTATTTTTATTGTTAACTTATGGCAATTTTATAATCAACAAACAAGGGCCCTCATTCCGAGTTGATCGGTCGCAAGGCGAATTTAGCAGAGTTACACACGCTAAGCCGCCGCCTACTGGGAGTGTATCTTAGCATCTTAAAATTGCGACCGATGTATTCGCAATATTGCGCTCACAAACTACTTAGCAGTTTTAGAGTAGCTCCAGACTTACTCTGCCTGTGCGATCAGTTCAGTGCTTGTCGTTCCTGGTTTGACGTCACAAACACACCCAGCGTTCGCCCAACCACTCCCCCGTTTCTCCGGCCACTCCTGCGTTTTTTCCGGAAACGGTAGCGTTTTCAGCCACACTCCCATAAAACGGCCTGTTTCCGCCCAGTAACACCCATTTCCTGTCAATCACATTACGATCGCCGGAGCGATGAAAAAGCCGTGAGTAAAAATACTATCTTCATAGCAAAGATACTTGGCGCAGT
The DNA here is from genome assembly GCF_028390025.1 of Pseudophryne corroboree. NCBI lineage: Eukaryota > Metazoa > Chordata > Amphibia > Anura > Myobatrachidae > Pseudophryne > Pseudophryne corroboree. The sequence goes on from NC_086445.1 coordinate 310,293,523, forward strand.
CGCAGTGCGAATATTGCGCATGCGCACTAAGCGGAATTTCACTGCGATGCGATGAAAAATACCGAGCGAACGACTCGGAATGAGGGCCAATGTCATATATTCTTAGTTAATTCAATTAACCAAGTCAAGTTTTTATTTTAACATAACACGCATTTTATTTAACTTACGATGCACATCACAACCTATATTTAGAATGCGTGCTCCTGTGATCCTTACAATTCACTTAGAGGATGCTTATAGTGGTACCCTTGTGGCAATTCTGCAGTGAGCGACTTGGGGGAAATGCATGAAAAAGTGGGAAAACTCACTCTGACCTCTGAGAAGTGGCAAACAAAATACAGGATGAGTAAAGAAGGCTATTAATGTCAATAAGAAAACTGTTTGGGAGTTCTCAAATGGTGTCAAATGGCTATTTTTTACTTTTTTAATAACAGATGAAAAATTATAGTAACAAAACTAAAGGCTCTAGATTATTATGGGGTACAGAAAATGCATTTAATGTGATTTCTAATTGTTTTTAAACAGGTTTATACAGCACCCCAAAACTGCATGTACCACATAATTAATCATTCTTTACAGAAAATCACCTGAATTACCCAAGTAATGCTAACTAAGGGGTCTACATACTAAGCATTGGATGGAGATAAAGTGGACATAGATAAAGTACTAGCCAATCAGCTCCTAACTGCTATGTCAAAGGCTGTGTTTGAAACGTGTCAGCAGCTGATTGGCTGGTACTTTATCTCCATCCACTTTATCTCAATCCAAGGTTTAGAAAATATACCCCTTAATGCCTGCAAGAGCACAATTATTCATTGGCAGGGGAGAACTAAGTCTCATCATTTTTACCAGAAAATAAATCTAAAATCTGTGTAAACTCCCATTAAGACCCCTGTTAACTCTCACCTAATTGAATCAGCCTAATCAGTCACCTTTATTTGTGTGTGGCACAAATACTGTAGAATGTAAGCTATCACGAGTAGGGCCCTCTTTCCTCGTGCTTATACTTTTCTTACTTTAATAATCCTCAACTGCCCAGATCCCGCAGTTTTTTAGCCACCTGGAACTTATCTCTATGTTGTTTACTGGTGTAGTTATGTTTAGTTGCCCTGTACTTGTCCTATATTGTCTTCAACTGTAAGTCACTGTTTTCCTGTTTTGATTATGTGCATATGTACTCTGTAATTGGGCGCTGCGGAACCCTTGTGGAACCATATAAATAAAGGATAATAATAATAATAATAATAATAATAATAAAGTATACCAATCTTCTTTTCTTATCTGATTGCTAAGACTGATAAGTGATAAGAGCACTAATGGTGTAAACAAGATAGGGGAGTTTAGTCGTCTGCCTAAACATTGTAGATATACACAAAATGCAAAGTTTCCTGATTATGAAAATTTACTTTGCCTCTTGAACCTCTTGAAACGTTTTAACGTACAGATACATTTAAAATAGCTATGTATTTCATATATACACTGCTCAAAAAAATAAAGGGAACACTAAAATAACACATCCTAGATCTGAATGAATGAAATATTCTTATTAAATTCTTTGTTCTTTGTTCTTATCATAGTTGAATGTGCTGACAACAAAATCACACAAAAATTATCATTGGAAATCAAATTTATTAACCCATGGAGGTCTGGATTTGGAGTCACCCTCAAAATTAAAGTGGAAAAACACACTACAGGCTGATCCAACTTTGATGTAATGTCCTTAAAACAAGTCAAAATGAGGCTCAGTAGTGTGTGTGGCCTCCACGTGCCTGTATGACCTCCCTACAATGCCTGGGCATGCTCCTGATGAGGTGGCGGATGGCCTCCTGAGGGATCTCCTCCCAGACCTGGACTAAAGCATCCGCCAACTCCTAGACAGTCAGTGGTGCAACAGCAGTTGGTGGATAGAGCGAGACATGATGTCCTAGATGTGCTCAATTGGATTCAAGTCTGGGAAACGGGCGGGCCAGTCCACAGCATCAATGCCTTCGTCTTGCAGGAACTGCGACACACTCCAGCCACATAAGGTCTAGCATTGTCTTGCATTAGGAGGAACCCAGGGCCAACCGCACCAGCATATGGTCTCACAAGGGGTCTGAGGATCTCATCTCGGTACCTAATGGCAGTCAGGCCACCTCTGGCGAGCACATGGAGGGCTGTGCGGCCCCCCAAAGAAATGCCACCCCACACCATTACTGACCCACTGCCAAACCGGTCATGCTGGAGGATGTTGCAGTCAGCAGAACGTTCTCCTTGGCGTCTCCAGACTCTGTCACGTCTGTCACGTGTGCTCAGTGAGAACCTGCTTTCATCTGTGAAGAGCACAGGGTGCCAGTGGCGAATTTGCCAATCTTGGTGTACTCTGGCAAATGCCAAATGTCCTGCACGGTGTTGGACTGTAAGCACAACCCCCACCTGTGGACGTCGGGCCCTCATACCACCCTCATGGAGTCTGTTTCTGATCGTTTGAGTAGACACATGCACATTTGTGGCTTGCTGGAGGTCATTTTGCAGGGCTCTGGCAGTGCTCCTCCTGTTCCTCCTTGCACAAAGGTGGAGGTAGCGGTCCTGCTGCTGGGTTGTTGCCCTCCTACGGCCTCCTCCATGTCTCCTGATGTACTGGCCTGTCTCCTGGTAGTGCCTCCATGCTCTGGACACTACGCTGACAGACACAGCAAACCTTCTTGCCACAGCTCGCATTGATGTGCCATCCTGGATGAGCTGCACTACCTGAGCCACTTGTGTGGGTTGTAGGGAGGTCATACAGGCACGTGGAGGCCACACAAACTACTGAGCCTCATTTTGACTTGTTTTAAGGACATTACATCAAAGTTGGATCAGCCTGTAGTGTGTTTTTCCACTTTCATTTTGAGGGTGACTCCAAATCCAGACCTCCATGGGTCAATAAATTTGATTTCCATTGATAATTTTTGTGTGATTTTGTTGTCAGCACATTCAACTATGTAAAGAACAAAGTATTTAATAAGAATATTTCATTCATTCAGATCTAGGATGTGTTATTTTAGTGTTCCCTTTATTTTTTTGAGCAGTATATATATATATATATACATATATATATATATATATATATATATATATACACACACACACACACATATACTATATATTGAATGTGTAAGATGGTAACAATATTTGTATTCCTTTTACAGTAAGGATTAATATTTTAAAGCCTTGAAATCTGGGTATAGTGATAGCATATTTGCAAGTCCATCTCTAGAGGAATTCAAAATGCCCTTAGCTTGTGAAAAACAGCAATGTTATTTTTTTTAACATTTCCTATATTTAGAGATTAAATCGCTCACTGCACAAATCCATTTGGAAGAGGCGAGAAGGTGAAAAGGATAATCAGTACAGTCACTGGTCCGTGTTTCCTAAACGTTTCTGAAAACATTACTGTGTGTAGGCATAAAATTAGCGGCAGGACCTTAAAAAGGCTGGCATTTAGCGTGACTTTTTGGAAAGTGACACCCTCATTTTTTTCTTGTAGGATATCATTAAATTTCAATCGCCCTATGGCAGTGCCTTTCCATTAATAACCAATTCACTGTGTCACTTTGGCTCTCCTTTGAAATAATGAGCCTTTGCTTCGCTTTAATAAATTTAAACATATTCTTAAGTCTAGAAAAGATAGCAAACTGCAGATGGGCTGAGAAAAAACCCCATGATTCATAAATCCTTAACTGAGATTGTTGTGAACAAAACAATGCAACACTCATAAAATATTAAACAATCCCAGCTGTATGACTGAAGAGTCATTAGCAAACATAGACTATTTATATTTAAAATGATAACTAGAACTGGTGGGAGGATTGATAACATTAAATGTGCTTTATAAAAACACACTTCCATTTTCAAATACGATCCCTAAACCACTTCACAAAATGAAAGAAATACATATGAGGACATGTGACTTTACTGAGAATTAGTTTATATTAAAATAATAATAATAATAATAATAATAATAATAATAATAATAATAATAATAATTTTATTTATATAGCGCTCTTTCTCCAATAGGACCCAAGGTGCTTAACAGATACATAGCATAATATAGTACAGAAAATAATGAAGTACATTTTCATAAAATACAGAAGCATGAAGATATTAAAAGGGACATTATGGAAATGCTTGAGTAAACAGAAAAGTCTTGAGTCTACTTTTGAAGGATTCTATAGTTGGGGCCTCTCGCACTGTGCGGGGAAGTGAGTTCCATAGAGTCGGAGCCGCATGACTAAAAGCTCGACCCCCAGATGAATTACAGTAGATTCTAGGTACTGCTAAAAGTCCTTCATCTACAGATCGCAGTAATCGACTGGGGCAGTATGGGGTCAGAGGCTGTTTCAGGTACCTTGGGCCTTGGTCATGTAATGCTTTGAAACTCAGTAAGCCAATCTTGAAGATGATTCGCCATCGTACAGGCAGCCAGTGAAGGGAGTAGAGGATGGGTGTTATGTGGCTAGAACAGGGCTGGTTGGTTAATAGCCTGGCAGCTGTGTTTTGCACCAGCTGTAAGCGCTGCAATTCTTTTGCTGGTAGACCAAGGTAGAGGGCATTACAGTAGTCTAAACGAGATGATACAAATGCATGTATGACTTATGGCATATCATCTGAGGGAATTAAGTGCTTGATTCTGGCTATGTTCCTCAGGTGAAAGAATGAGGATTTGATTGTGGCTGATATCTGATGTTTAAGTGTCAAGCCACCATCCAGGACAACGTCAAGATTCCGCACACGATCACTGGTCTGTAATTCTGAATCCCCGAGTGTAAGTCCAGTTGGTTGGCTATGCTGCAGTCTTGTCCTTTGATGTTGCGGTCGTATCATAAGGACCTCTGTTTTATCCGGGTTCAGTCGCAGCCAACTGGCGCTCATCCACTCCAGTAGTTCAGCTAGACAGCCATTTAGGGTTGCTATTGGGTTATCAGTGCCCGGAGCAAAGGACAAGTACAGTTGTGTATCATCTGCATAGCAGTGGTAGACCAGGCCATGGCGCCTGATTATTTCGCCCAATGGGAGCATGTATACTGCAAAAAGCATGGGGGATAGTATAGAACCTTGTGGGACACCACACGGCAATGGCACTGGTGGTGATGAGTATAATCCAGATGATACTCTCTGTGACCTGCCTGTGAGAAATGATTTGAACCAGCTTAGGACTGTGCCATCCAGACCACAGAAATGTATCAGTCGCTCAATCAGAAGCCCATGGTACACGGTATCAAATGCTGCCGAGAGATCCAGAAGGATTAATATTGAACAGTTACCTCTGTCTTTTGCCATCAGAAGATCATTTAACACACACACCAGGGCTGTTTCAGTGCTATGTCTTCTCCTGAATCCTGATTGAAATGGATCATAAATATCATGGGTTGTCAGGCGGGTTTCCAGTTGATTTGCAACGACTTTCTCAATAACCTTTCCTAGGAAAGGAAGGTTTGATACCGGTCTGTAGTTGGTCATGCAGTCGGGATCTAAATTAGGTTTTTTAAGAAGCGGTCTAACAATTGCTTCCTTTAGGGGTCCAGGAAAAATGCCTGTCTGCAAAGAGCATTGAACAATTTTTGTAAAGACAGGACCAATTATATCCATACAACCTATTAGAAGCTTGGTTGAGGCTGGGTCCAGATCACAGGTGGTGGGACGCAAAATCCGAGCAATTTCAGCAGTGTCCTTTACATCCACTGGATCAAAGCTGGTCCATGAAGGCAGGTAGCTTATATTGGCAGGCTTTGTAGTTTGGCACTCTTTTGATGGCACTGTGGAGATTCCAGCCCGGATGGTGGATATTTTATCTGCAAAGAAGTTTGCAAACTCGTTGCATCTTGCCTGGGAGAGGGTCTCATCAGTCTGCAGGCATGCTGGCTTGCAAAGCATCTCCACTGTGCGGAAAAGTTGAGCTGGCCTATTGTTTGCTGCTGTGATCTCATTTGACAGGAACTGTGCTTTCTTACGAGTGATTGTCGATTGATATTCTACGTTATGCTTTATTAGTTTTATTTTGTCATCCACTAGGTTAGTCTTCCTCCATCGTCTTTCCAGTCTACGCCCCCTTTTCTTGAGCTCACTAACACTGTTGTCGAACCATGGAGCTTGACGTTGTGGTTTACGAGGTCTTAAACGCACAGGGGCGATAATATCAATTGCAGCCATAACATCCCTATTATAATAACGGACTAGGGAACAGGGATCTTCACAGGCACCCAGTATAGCAGAGAGATCCAGATTTGCTGCAAGAGCCTGGGGAGTCATATCCCTCCTTGGACGATACCTGGTCAACTCCACGGGCAGAGATCTTAATTGAGGGGTTGCAACTGAGAACCAGAGGGAGTAGTGGTCTGACCAGATGACTGTGTTTATTTTTAGGTCAGTGACTTCTAATCCAATCTGAAAGACAAGGTCCAGAGACCACTTTTATGTGTGGCAGAGGGAATGACCTGTGTGAAGCCCAGACCATTCATTGTGCACATGAGGTCTTGGCCAAGGCGTGAGAGCTCATCATCCACCCATGCATTGAAATCCCCGAGGATGAGCCATCTTTGATGTTCCAGAACCAGGCCAGCAACAGTGTCTGCAATTTCTTGCAGAAATATCTTTCCATCTCCAGGTGGCCGGTAAATGAGAAGTACTCTGAAACCTAATCCTGTCGAACTCCGGGCAGCAATGCACTCAAATGAGCGAGTAGTTTCAATAGGGTGGACCCTAAGTTTAAGTTATTTTTTGAAGCAGATAGCCACCCCGCCACCCCTGCGGTCCAGTCTTGGGTTGTGGATGACAGAGTAGTTTGTTGGTACTGCAGCCTCCAATATAGGTGCTGCATTTTCATCTAGCCAGGTCTCTGTAATACAGGCTAGATCTGTAGATTCAATAAGGTCAGCAATTGTTGCAGTCTTGTTTCTTATAGATCTGGCATTACAAAGGACTGACCTGATTGGGCATACCAGGGGGCCTTCAGTTTTCTTTATGTTAAGTGCAGTAGCTCTGGGTATGGGGGTCACAAAGTGAGAGTTGACAGTTCTGACCTTCCAAACACAGGGCCGTCTTTTGGGTATCACTTCTATTTGATTGTTCTTTGAGTATGGTGGTGAGCAGGTGGGCAAAGGACTTAGATGGTTACCGGGGGAAATATATTTCCGGCCTGCTCGCTTCCCACGAATGCGCCAGTGTTTTCTTTTTAAAATGCCAAGGGATTGGAGAATAGAAGCCTGTGATGGTGTGATAGGAACTGCAGAACGTGGTGGGCGGAGTGAAAGAATGAAGCTGGAGCAATACGTATACATTTGGTCATCAATGACAGATTACTATAAATTTGAGCTGCATATGATGATGAGAGAGGGAGAGAAAGCAGTGTTTTTTTGTTGTTGTTTTTTTTCCTTGTTGTGTTTTGTTTTCCCCCAATTCGGTATGTGATCCAAAATGATAATGGGATTATGAACAAAGTTATTGCTATAACCTATTGTGTATATTTGAAGCAAGTAATAAATAAAATAACTGCTGATTTAGTCAATTGTCCTAGGATAGGCGGCCTTATGGAAAGGTGTTAAAAGCCAATTCCTACTGTGTAGGTGTGAAAAGTCTCAGTGTGAGAGGCCTTTGAAGTAGATTTTTTTTTTTTGTGGGGGTAGTGATAACGTGTCCTGGAAATGGATCCTGATTTTAAACAGTGAGCCTTCAGCAATCCAGAGCCTGAATATACTGATATTAGTAGATTAATGCAATAAGTCAGTTATTTGTTGCTCAGAGAACAGAGGTGGATGATGTCTAAGTGAGGGGCTAGATGTAGCCAAAGATAGGTTGTAATCCACAGTACCTTATCTGGGTAATGTCCAATGCAGAGTACAGCAGCTGCTAAACTGAAGGATTTCTCAGTGGAGATATGCAGAGGATTCAGTCCAGGATTCAATCCAGTGTGTATCTCAGCGCAGGAATGCAATCCGTTGGTTTTGATGAAATGTCCGCATAGAGTAGTACAAGTTCAAGGTAAGTCCTTGGATATTTATGATGATTCATAGGTCAGTTGTGATGAATTTAAGCTGTTTTATGGAGATGATCAGGAGCATACAAAAGGTGAGGCAGCCATCTTGGGCGCCATTACAGGAAGTTCTATTATCTTAAGATTAATAAGATCATTTTATCAAATATTGGGATCCTATTTGCAGTATTAAATGTATTAATATAAGTCTATATATAACACATCTAGGGTATAATTTGATCTGTTCTAGATCAAAGGGTCGACAGAAGATCAACAATGTCTAGTTTGAAACTAAATGGTCGACGTGCACAAGATCAACATGGTAAAAAGGTCGACATGTTGACCAGTCAGCACGGAAATGGCCAACACATGGAAAGGTCGACATGAGAAGCCTCCACATTACAATAGTAATACAATCAGTGGAGGAGGTTAAGGCACTTTTACCCAATCAGAAACAGACATTGATCGTTATCATCATCAATTTGAATTTTGCATCAGGAACTTACAAGTGATCTGCCACCTAACAGATGTATAAAAGGCCGTACTGATGGGGAGATTTCCCACAGAGATGTGTGCTGAGCGGTCTAGCAAAAACTGCTCAGCACACATCTCTCCCCCCGCTCAGTACAACGCGATGTGCTGAGCGAGGGGTGGATGGACACGAAGGGCTGCTCATTTCACCCAGTGGTAAAATTAGTGACCTGCTAGATCTAGCACCGTCAATAGCGACGCAGGCTGTCGCCGGCACCCCTACACACGGAGCGATGTTAAGTTAGTTTAAGTTAGTTTCTAAGCAATCTAGTCAGATTGCTTAGAAATTAGCCGTGTGTACCCCCCTTTAGTCTCTTTCTGATTGTCTCAACTACAATTGTACAGTATCAATCCCGGCACTCAGTCAATCTCTGATAATGTAAATGTTCTTTCAATACCTTTAAACTAAGCCTAGAAATGAAAACTACAAATGAAAATAAAAGGTGTTAAGTTGGTAAACAACACTAATATAACACATCCCTGTAGAACAGAACATTGGGGGTCATTCCGAGTTGTTTGCTCGCAAGCTGCTTTTAGCAGCTTTGCACACGCTAAGCCGCCGCCTACTGGGAGTGAATCTTAGCTTATCAAAATTGCGAACGAAAGATTCGCAATATTGCGAAAAGACTTCTCTGTGCAGTTTCTGAGTAGCTCGAGACTTACTCTTCCACTGCGATCAGTTCAGTACTTGTCGTTCCTGGTTTGACGTCACAAACACACCCAGCGTTCGCCCAGACACTCCTCCGTTTCTCCAGCCACTCCCGCGTTTTTCCCAGAAACGGTAGCGTTTTTTCACACACTCCCATAAAACGGCCAGTTTCCGCCCAGAAACACCCACTTCCTGTCAATCACATTACGATCACCAGAACGAAGAAAAAACCTCGTAATGCCGTGAGTAAAATACCTACCTGCATAGCAAATTTACTTGGCGCAGTCGCACTGCGGACATTGCGCATGCGCATTAGCGACTTATCGCTCCGTTGCGAGAAAAAAATAACGAGTGAACAACTCGGAATGACCCCCATTATGCAGGCAAACTCAAACATACAGTAATGTTATAATTATTGAAATACACATTAAGTACTCTCTCTGAACTTCCAGAAGACTCCTGAATTTGGAGGAGCTCTACACAATCCCGGGATAGTGTGCAACTCTCCAGCATGATGTCCCAATTCACAACATGATGCCATGAACTGTGAGGGTAGTGCTGCAATGATGCAATTTTCTTGACACAGCCACCCAAAAATGCACCCGACCCTGTTTTTGACACACCGCACCCCGTGAATACCTCTGCTTGTCAATCAGGCAGAAGCATTCACAGCCAATGCGATCAGTTCGCATTGGCTGCTAGCACACGAGCAGGACAGGTCCTCCGCGTGCGCACTGCTGCCGCAGCCGGAATTATTGCAGTCTCATCAATTAGCGATGCAACCTAAATAAACCCGATTCAGGGCTTACTGCATTAGTGTCTGTCCTCCATAATGCTTTTGCGACTGAATGGATGCAATCATGTTCCAAAATCTGATGGAAACCTTTACAACAATGGGATGGACTATCTTTTCCATAGAGCTTAATGGGCAATTGCCCAAGATCCCTAGTAGTCTAAGGTCCCTAGGGGGATAGCGGAGGGTCCCCTCTTTCCAGGGTACCATATTAAAACCAGTCAGAGATATCTGACTTCAAAACAGCAGTCCCCATCTGAGCCTGTTAATTGTTCTTCCCAACCAGATGTCTCCAGTTCTGTCTGCCCTAAAACTTTTCTGAGAGTATATTCCAAAAGATGGGACTCTCCCCTTTCAGTAGACATGGGCCTCTTATCTCTACCATGCCCAGAACTGGAGATATCATCCTTCCATCAGCTCCAGCTCTGCACGCCTTCGATACAGTTTTATAATTTCGGTGGTGGACTGCTCCATCTCCTAAACCCCAATTCACAAAATCTAAGTACCTTCTGAAAGGTGTAACTCTCTAGTTTTTTAATGTATTGAAAACTAAGAAATCTACCCATTGAAACCAGACAAGCTGGCCTCCTAACGGAAAATTATAAATATTAAGCCCACTTCACTATTCACTATCCACCCCTCCTACGTATCCACATATTAAACACCCCCTACCAACCTGGAAGTCATGTACCAAGGCCCCTACATTTAGCCCAATGCCCACCTTCTACAGTTTAGTGTTCTCCCTCCCACCCCATCTCACTAAACCCTCTGCCCCCCACCCTTGTAGTAATGGAGTAATTAGCAGAAATTACTGCTCAAGTTCCTGCATGCTGAACAGAATACAGAACACCGCCTACCACCCATGGGACATCACAGACACGGTTGATAGCACCCCCACCACTGGAGGATGGGTAGGGGGCCCAATGTACTCCTTTGCCCAGGGGAAAACACTGCTGTTAAGAAGGCCCTGGAATTGGGGGCTTATAGCAGCAAAGGAAGTGGGGGACACTATTATTAATGACCATATTTTAGAACGAGATCTTTAACAGGCAAGATGTTCAGATTTCCACATACTGTTGGCCATGTGGCACATGTAGATGTATGAAGGTTGTGTTAAGTGATACATAGGAAAAATCTATTTAGCAAGTTTGCAAAAAAAGTACATTTTTATAATATTAAATATATATATTGCACAAAACCCTAATTAGTTCCAGTGCCTTATTTTACCACAGAATGTAACATCTTAATTTGCTGAGTGTGCTGGAAGAAAACATTTATGTTGCACCCTCTTTGATTAAGTTGTAATTTAATATGCAGTTCTTTAACATGTAACATTTTACATTCAAGTAAATGAGCATCAATATCTCATACACAATTTAAATGTGTTTAGCTCATGTTTCAATTACATTTTTGCTTATTATTTTTTCAGCCTTGAGCTAAAATTTTAAGAGAAAAAAACAACAAGATTACAGTAGATGAGTTGGTGAGTATAGTTAAGCCAGTGTAGAGCATGAACGTTTGATTTCTGCATAAGTGGAACTGATTACAGGGTAAGTTTGCTATAAATCTAGAAAGTCACTGAGGGTCATATATGATTAAGTAGCGCAGTGCCAAGCTGCATGTATTGTTTAGCCGCACTGTTCTAGGTTGTGACACTGTGCTCCTCTGTGACCACATCCACTGGACCCAATGTACAATAAATGTATCAAATATGATAGTTTTGTGCACTTACAGTTTTCAGTGTATGCAAAAGCAAAGAATGAATGACTAAGCACCACATGCAAGAATGTAAGAACTGCCCCTTCATATCAGTACATGTGCTTTGCAAGATGTCTCCTAACTTAATATTTCAAGATATTGGAATAAAGGGGAGGCACTTGATATCCCAGCGCTCTGCAAACCAGCGCCGTGATCCCTACCGCCAGGATACCAACAACTATTCTCCCTCTTGGGGTGTCCACGATACCCCTGGAGGGAGAATAAATAGTGGGGTGCGCGTATTGTGCCACCATGGCCGCAGCGTGGCGAATGCAGTGAGCCAACAAGGGTCTCTTTTGCGCTCGACCCGCTACCGGCATTCCGGTGGTCAGGATCCCGGCGCTGGTATGCTGGGATCCAGAGCGCCGGTATATCGTAGTACACCCGGAATAAAGACCAAGTCATAATTGCAACTAGATTGTGACAATCCGGAAACTTTCCTGTTTCCTTCATAAAAGACACAATTTGTCACACAGATCATTCTGTTGCTCTATAAAACCCAGCACAGCAGCTATATGAAAACACTATGGCAACACTAATGGATCCTAATAGAATAAATCTGTGTTATTAACCTTGTATATCCGTTACAATAATATATATCATCTTCTACTTAACAAGTGTTGTCTAACTCTTTGGTGTTTGCAGAGTGTTTTGTTAATTGTCACCTGGCAGCTTATTTTAAACTTTAAGGAGTCTGCACTACAATGGGAATACACAGCTACAGCACATGCCAGCTCATCCATCAGCGCTACACCTCCCTAATGTCATCAATAAAGGCTCTAGACGCCACTGCTATTTAGTGTTGTTCAGAGACAGCCATGGGGAGATGCTGGGGGAATCCCAATTGAATTGTTGTAAAAGTTTTTAAAGAACAGCTTTCTTTTTTTAATTAATGAGTGGTCCCAAAAATAGAGTTCATTTCATATATTGATATACAGTACAAATGCTTTCCAATGTCCCTCTTTTATATTTTCCCAAATTTGCAAATATTATTTTGTTTATTTATACCTACGCACAGCATTTAATCTGTAAATATTTTCTTTGTCACTATACCACAGTGCAGTGGTAGGACAATATCTCACGTGATTTATGCCTCCCGTCAGCCAATTGCATCAGGCCTGCCTCCTTCTATCCGTCCACTTCCTGCTGGTGGCTCGCTCCTTGCTACACTACCTCGAAACGTCCTCAAAAAAAAAGTGCAAGCTAGATGTAAGGGTCTATGGGGTCTATTTACTAAGCCTTGAATGGAGATAAAGTTGCTGGAGATAAAGTACAAGCCAATCGGCTCCTGTCATTTTTCAAACACAGCCTGTGGCATAGCAGTTAGGAGCCGATTGGCTGGTACTCAGTGGTGCATGCAGGGGGGGTTTCCAAGTACCTGGAAACCCCCCCTGGTGAGCTGAATCTTTTATTTTTGAGACGGAGACACAGCTGTCTCCGTCTAAGTTAAAAGCCGCGATCGCAACCACGATTGCGACCGCGGAGCTGCTGCACTGATGCAGCATCAGAGAGCTACAGTAGCTCTCTGCTTGTAGAATGTCCGGAGTGGTGGAGGTGGGAGCTGCTGGCTTCGCATGCTCAGCCACAGCAGCTCCCTCCGTCCTCACATTGCTGCCTGTCTTCTCCCAGCCCCTGATGGAACCCTATGTATGTATGTATGTATGTATGTATGTACTGTATGAACTTATTTGTAGTTATGTATGTATGTATGTATGTTTGTGTATGTATGTATGTATGTATGTATGTGTGTATGTCTGTATGTATGTATCTATGTATGAATATGTGTGTGTGTGTGCGCACACGCGTGCAGCGGTCTTTGTGAGTAGATTAATGTATTAAAGTGCAAAAGGCATAGTGTACCGACGTTTCTACGCTGCGCAGGGCATTTTTTTAAGGTGCTATGCTGTAGGCTTGACAAAAACGCCCAGCTCGGTGTTGATACGGTACAATATGCTTTTTGTACTTTTATACATTCATTTACTCTCAAAGACCGCTGAGTGCCTCCTGGTTTCTACTGCACGGAGACGGTGTGTGTATATGTGGGTGTGTGTTTGTGTGTGTCTATATATATATATATATATATATATATACATATACACACACACCCAAGCACCCACCCTCCCACGGAAACCCCCCTTACTAAATCCTGCGTTTGCCCCTGGTACTATATCTCCAGCGACTTTATCTCCAGCCAAGGCTTTATAAGTAGACCCCTTTATTACCTACCATGAAAGCCAGCACAAATATCTTCTCTGTCTTTCGGGAAGAAGCAAATGGCACATGAGGCCAATGAGTGGTTCACAGGAGCATACCAAACACACATTCTGGGGACTAGAAGAGAGTGAGGTAGAAGTGCAGTAATCTGTGTATGGGATGCATACTGTCAACTGGTGGTATTTTGTGGCATAATATGAACGGGATACTGTCTCATAACATCACATGGGGTCCCTGCGTAGCATAATATTAACTGGGTGCAATGTGGCATAATGCAGAAGAAAGTTTAATTCATTTATCTGACAGCAGTCTTATAAAATTCTTTGGAAAATACTAGAGATGAGCGCCTGAAATTTTTCGGGTTTTGTGTTTTGGTTTTGGGTTCGGTTCCGCGGCCGTGTTTTGGGTTCGACCGCATTTTGACAAAACCTCACCGAATTTTTTTTGTCGGATTCGGGTGTGTTTTGGATTCGGGTGTTTTTTTCCAAAAACACTAAAAAACAGCTTAAATCATAGAATTTGGGGGTCATTTTGATCCCAAAGTATTATTAACCTCAAAAACCATAATTTACACTCATTTTCAGTCTATTCTGAATACCTCACACCTCACAATATTATTTTTAGTCCTAAAATTTGCACCGAGGTCGCTGTGTGAGTAAGATAAGCGACCCTAGTGGCCGACACAAACACCGGGCCCATCTAGGAGTGGCACTGCAGTGTCACGCAGGATGTCCCTTCCAAAAAACCCTCCCCAAACAGCACATGACGCAAAGAAAAAAGAGGCGCAATGAGGTAGCTGTGTGAGTAAGATTAGCGACCCTAGTGGCCGACACAAACACCGGGCCCATCTAGGAGTGGCACTGCAGTGTCACGCAGGATGGGCCTTCCAAAAAACCCTCCCCAAACAGCACATGACGCAAAGAAAAAAAGAGGCGCAATGAGGTAGCTGACTGTGTGAGTAAGATTAGCGACCCTAGTGGCCGACACAAACACCGGGCCCATCTAGGAGTGGCACTGCAGTGTCACGCAGGATGTCCCTTCCAAAAAACCCTCCCCAAACAGCACATGACGCAAAGAAAAAAAGAGGCGCAATGAGGTAGCTGTGTGAGTAAGATTAGCGACCCTAGTGGCCGACACAAACACCGGGCCCATCTAGGAGTGGCACTGTAGTGTCACGCAGGATGTCCCTTCCAAAAAACCCTCCCCAAACAGCACATGACGCAAAGAAAAAAAGAGGCGCAATGAGGTAGCTGTGTGAGTAAGATTAGCGACCCTAGTGGCCGACACAAACACCGGGCCCATCTAGGAGTGGCACTGCAGTGTCACGCAGGATGTCCCTTCCAAAAAACCCTCCCCAAACAGCACATGACGCAAAGAAAAAAAGAGGCGCAATGAGGTAGCTGACTGTGTGAGTAAGATTAGCGACCCTAGTGGCCGACACAAACACCGGGCCCATCTAGGAGTGGCACTGCAGTGTCACGCAGGATGGCCCTTCCAAAAAACCCTCCCCAATCAGCACATGATGCAAAGAAAAAGAAAAGAAAAAAGAGGTGCAAGATGGAATTGTCCTTGGGCCCTCCCACCCACCCTTATGTTGTATAAACAAAACAGGACATGCACACTTTAACCAACCCATCATTTCAGTGACAGGGTCTGCCACACGACTGTGACTGATATGACGGGTTGGTTTGGACCCCCCCCAAAAAAGAAGCAATTAATCTCTCCTTGCACAAACTGGCTCTACAGAGGCAAGATGTCCACCTCATCTTCACCCTCCGATATATCACCGTGTACATCCCCCTCCTCACAGATTATCAATTCGTCCCCACTGGAATCCACCATCTCAGCTCCCTGTGTACTTTGTGGAGGCAATTGCTGCTGGTCAATGTCTCCGCGGAGGAATTGATTATAATTCATTTTAATGAACATCATCTTCTCCACATTTTCTGGATGTAACCTCGTACGCCGATTGCTGACAAGGTGAGCGGCGGCACTAAACACTCTTTCGGAGTACACACTTGTGGGAGGGCAACTTAGGTAGAATAAAGCCAGTTTGTGCAAGGGCCTCCAAATTGCCTCTTTTTCCTGCCAGTATAAGTACGGACTGTGTGACGTGCCTACTTGGATGCGGTCACTCATATAATCCTCCACCATTCTATCAATGTTGAGAGAATCATATGCAGTGACAGTAGACGACATGTCCGTAATCGTTGTCAGGTCCTTCAGTCCGGACCAGATGTCAGCATCAGCAGTCGCTCCAGACTGCCCTGCATCACCGCCAGCGGGTGGGCTCGGAATTCTGAGCCTTTTCCTCGCACCCCCAGTTGCGGGAGAATGTGAAGGAGGAGATGTTGACAGGTCGCATTCCGCTTGACTTGACAATTTTGTCACCAGCAGGTCTTTCAACCCCAGCAGACCTGTGTCTGCCGGAAAGAGAGATCCAAGGTAGGCTTTAAATCTAGGATCGAGCACGGTGGCCAAAATGTAGTGCTCTGATTTCAACAGATTGACCACCCGTGAATCCTTGTTAAGCGAATTAAGGGCTGCATCCACAAGTCCCACATGCCTAGCGGAATCGCTCCGTGTTAGCTCCTCCTTCAATGCCTCCAGCTTCTTCTGCAAAAGCCTGATGAGGGGAATGACCTGACTCAGGCTGGCAGTGTCTGAACTGACTTCACGTGTGGCAAGTTCAAAGGGCATCAGAACCTTGCACAACGTTGAAATCATTCTCCACTGCACTTGAGACAGGTGCATTCCACCTACTATATCGTGCTCAATTGTATAGGCTTGAATGGCCTTTTGCTGCTCCTCCAACCTCTGAAGCATATAGAGGGTTGAATTCCACCTCGTTACCACTTCTTGCTTCAGATGATGGCAGGGCAGGTTCAGTAGTTTTTGGTGGTGCTCCAGTTTTCTGTACGTGGTGCCTGTACGCCGAAAGTGTCCCGCAATTCTTCTGGCCACCGACAGCATCTCTTGCACGCCCCTGTCGTTTTTTAAAAAATTCTGCACCACCAAATTCAAGGTATGTGCAAAACATGGGACGTGCTGGAATTGGCCCAGATTTAATGCACACACAATATTGCTGGCGTTGTCCGATGCCACAAATCCACAGGAGAGTCCAATTGGGGTAAGCCATTCCGCGATGATCTTCCTCAGTTGCCGTAAGAGGTTTTCAGCTGTGTGCGTATTCTGGAAAGCGGTGATACAAAGCGTAGCCTGCCTAGGAAAGAGTTGGCGTTTGCGAGATGCTGCTACTGGTGCCGCCGCTGCTGTTCTTGCGGCGGGAGTCCATACATCTACCCAGTGGGCTGTCACAGTCATATAGTCCTGACCCTGCCCTGCTCCACTTGTCCACATGTCCGTGGTTAAGTGGACATTGGGTACAGCTGCATTTTTTAGGACACTGGTGACTCTTTTTCTGAGGTCTGTGTACATTTTCGGTATCGCCTGCCTAGAGAAATGGAACCTAGATGGTATTTGGTACCGGGGACACAGTACCTCCAACAAGTCTCTAGTTGGCTCTGCAGTAATGATGGATACCGAAACCACGTTTCTCACCACCCAGGATGCCAAGGCCTCAGTTATCCGCTTTGCAGTAGGATGACTGCTGTGATATTTCATCTTCCTCGCAAAGGACTGTTGAACAGTCAATTGCTTACTGGAAGTAGTACAAGTGGGCTTACGACTTCCCCTCTGGGATGACCATCGACTCCCAGCGGCAACAACAGCAGCGCCAGCAGCAGTAGGCGTTACACGCAAGGATGCATCGGAGGAATCCCAGGCAGGAGAGGACTCGTCAGAATTGCCAGTGACATGGCCTGCAGGACTATTGGCATTCCTGGGGAAGGAGGAAATTGACACTGAGGGAGTTGGTGGGGTGGTTTGCGTGAGCTTGGTTACAAGAGGAAGGGATTTACTGGTCAGTGGACTGCTTCCGCTGTCACCCAAAGTTTTTGAACTTGTCACTGACTTATTATGAATGCGCTGCAGGTGACGTATAAGGGAGGATGTTCCGAGGTGGTTAACGTCCTTACCCCTACTTATTACAGCTTGACAAAGGGAACACACGGCTTGACACCTGTTGTCCGCATTTCTGGTGAAATACCTCCACACCGAAGAGCTGATTTTTTTGGTATTTTCACCTGGCATGTCAACGGCCATATTCCTCCCACGGACAACAGGTGTCTCCCCGGGTGCCTGACTTAAACAAACCACCTCACCATCAGAATCCTCCTGGTCAATTTCCTCCCCAGCGTCAGCAACACCCATATCCTCCTCATCCTGGTGTACTTCAACACTGACATCTTCAATCTGACTATCAGGAACTGGACTGCGGGTGCTCCTTCCAGCACTTGCAGGGGGCGTGCAAATGGTGGAAGGCGCATGCTCTTCACGTCCAGTGTTGGGAAGGTCAGGCATCGCAACCGACACAATTGGACTCTCCTTGTGGATTTGGGATTTCAAAGAACGCACAGTTCTTTGCGGTGCTTTTGCCAGCTTGAGTCTTTTCAGTTTTCTAGCGAGAGGCTGAGTGCTTCCATCCTCATGTGAAGCTGAACCACTAGCCATGAACATAGGCCAGGGCCTCAGCCGTTCCTTGCCACTCCGTGTGGTAAATGGCATATTGGCAAGTTTACGCTTCTCCTCCGACAATTTTATTTTAGGTTTTGGAGTCCTTTTTTTACTGATATTTGGTGTTTTGGTTTTGACATGCTCTGTACTATGCCATTGGGCATCGGCCTTGGCAGACGACGTTGCTGGCATTTCATCGTCTCGGCCATGACTAGTGGCAGCAGCTTCAGCACGAGGTGGAAGTGGATCTTGATCTTTCCCTAATTTTGGAACCTCAACATTTTTGTTCTCCATATTTTAATAGGCACAACTAAAAGGCACCTCAGGTAAACAATGGAGATGGATGGATTGGATACTAGTATACAATTATGGACGGGCTGCCGAGTGCCGACACAGAGGTAGCCACAGCCGTGAACTACCGCACTGTACTGTGTCTGCTGCTAATATATAGACTGGTTGATAAAGAGATAGTATACTCGTAACTAGTATGTATGTATAAAGAAAGAAAAAAAAACCACGGTTAGGTGGTATATACAATTATGGACGGGCTGCCGAGTGCCGACACAGAGGTAGCCACAGCCGTGAACTACCGCACTGTACTGTGTCTGCTGCTAATATATAGACTGGTTGATAAAGAGATAGTATACTCGTAACTAGTATGTATGTATAAAGAAAGAAAAAAAAACCACGGTTAGGTGGTATATACAATTATGGATGGGCTGCCGAGTGCCGACACAGAGGTAGCCACAGCCGTGAACTACCGCACTGTACTGTGTCTGCTGCTAATATATAGACTGGTTGATAAAGAGATAGTATACTCGTAACTAGTATGTATGTATAAAGAAAGAAAAAAAAACCACGGTTAGGTGGTATATACAATTATGGACGGGCTGCCGAGTGCCGACACAGAGGTAGCCACAGCCGTGAACTACCGCACTGTACTGTGTCTGCTGCTAATATATAGACTGGTTGATAAAGAGATAGTATACTCGTAACTAGTATGTATGTATAAAGAAAGGAAAAAAAACCACGGTTAGGTGGTATATACAATTATGGACGGGCTGCCGAGTGCCGACACAGAGGTAACCACAGCCGTGAACTACCGCACTGTACTGTGTCTGCTGCTAATATATAGACTGGTTGATAAAGAGATAGTATACTCGTAACTAGTATGTATGTATAAAGAAAGAAAAAAAAACCACGGTTAGGTGGTATATACAATTATGGACGGGCTGCCGAGTGCCGACACAGAGGTAGCCACAGCCGTGAACTACCGCACTGTACTGTGTCTGCTGCTAATATATAGACTGGTTGATAAAGAGATAGTATACTCGTAACTAGTATGTATGTATAAAGAAAGAAAAAAAAACCACGGTTAGGTGGTATATACAATTATGGACGGGCTGCCGAGTGCCGACACAGAGGTAGCCACAGCCGTGAACTACCGCACTGTACTGTGTCTGCTGCTAATATATAGACTGGTTGATAAAGAGATAGTATACTCGTAACTAGTATGTATGTATAAAGAAAGAAAAAAAAACCACGGTTAGGTGGTATATACAATTATGGACGGGCTGCCGAGTGCCGACACAGAGGTAGCCACAGCCGTGAACTACCGCACTGTACTGTGTCTGCTGCTAATATATAGACTGGTTGATAAAGAGATAGTATACTCGTAACTAGTATGTATGTATAAAGAAAGAAAAAAAAACCACGGTTAGGTGGTATATACAATTATGGACGGGCTGCCGAGTGCCGACACAGAGGTAGCCACAGCCGTGAACTACCGCACTGTACTGTGTCTGCTGCTAATATATAGACTGGTTGATAAAGAGATAGTATACTCGTAACTAGTATGTATGTATAAAGAAAGAAAAAAAAACCACGGTTAGGTGGTATATACAATTATGGACGGGCTGCCGAGTGCCGACACAGAGGTAGCCACAGCCGTGAACTACCACACTGTACTGTGTCTGCTGCTAATATATAGACTGGTTGATAAAGAGATAGTATACTCGTAACTAGTATGTATGTATAAAGAAAGAAAAAAAAAACACGGTTAGGTGGTATATACAATTATGGACGGGCTGCCGAGTGCCGACACAGAGGTAGCCACAGCCGTGAACTACCGCACTGTACTATGTCTGCTGCTAATATATAGACTGGTTGATAAAGAGATAGTATACTCGTAACTAGTATGTATGTATAAAGAAAGAAAAAAAAACCACGGTTAGGTGGTATATACAATTATGGACGGGCTGCCGAGTGCCGACACAGAGGTAGCCACAGCCGTGAACTACCGCACTGTACTGTGTCTGCTGCTAATATATAGACTGGTTGATAAAGAGATAGTATACTCGTAACTAGTATGTATGTATAAAGAAAGAAAAAAAAACCACGGTTAGGTGGTATATACAATTATGGACGGGCTGCCGAGTGCCGACACAGAGGTAGCCACAGCCGTGAACTACCGCACTGTACTGTGTCTGCTGCTAATATAGACTGGTTGATAAAGAGATAGTATACTACTAATATTATATACTGGTGGTCAGGTCACTGGTCACTAGTCACACTGGCAGTGGCACTCCTGCAGCAAAAGTGTGCACTGTTTAATTTTAATATAATATTATGTACTCCTGGCTCCTGCTATAACCTATAACTGGCACTGCAGTAGTGCTCCCCAGTCTCCCCCACAATTATAAGCTGTGTGAGCTGAGCAGTCAGACAGATATATAATATATATAGATGATGCAGCACACTGGCCTGAGCCTGAGCAGTGCACACAGATATGGTATGTGACTGAGTCACTGTGTGCTGTGTATCGCTTTTTTCAGGCAGAGAACGGATTATAAATAAAAGTGGTGGTCAGTCACTGGTCACTATCAGCAAAACTCTGCACTGTACACTACTGAGTACTCCTAATGCTCCCCAAAATTAGTAAATCAAGTGTCTAAACGGAGAGGACGCCAGCCACGTCCTCTCCCTATCAATCTCAATGCACGTGTGAAAATGGCGGCGACGCGCGGCTCCTTATATAGAATCCGAGTCTCGCGATATAATCCGAGCCTCGCGAGAATCCGACAGCGTCATGATGACGTTCGGGCGCGCTCGGGTTAACCGAGCAAGGCGGGAAGATCCGAGTCGCTCGGACCCGTGAAAAAAAACATGAAGTTCTGGCGGGTTCGGATTCAGAGAAACCGAACCCGCTCATCTCTAGAAAATACACATCCAACCATATTATTTGAGTCTTTTTTGTGCTATGAAGTTTGCATTTCTTTTTCAGAGGTATGAGGCCAGCTATAGTAGGGGCACACTTCAGTGGACTCGGGGCACTGCTTGGCCAGAATAATTTGTAGACTTTGCATACAGTTGGCGTACAAAGATTAAAGAGCACCTGTTGTCTACACATTCGCCGTATTTTGGTGTGCTGACCCTATATTGATGGTAAAGCAGCCGGTATCAATTCACTATTATTAATTTAAAATGTATATTCTGGTAAGCACTTTCCTCAACACTCAGTCATAGAGTTTACTTTTGTAAGCGTGTTTAGGGATTTATTTTATATCTATGAGATGGGTAGCTATTTCTTTTAAATTAAAAATGTTTTGAAGTTTAAATGATGCATAACAGCAAATGCGTTTGTTGTACATAAATGTTTTACAAGAATGGTACAATTGGGATGTAAGTGTCTATAACGTGTGCCTGGTATAACGCAGATACTCTGCATACTCTACTGTTGCCAAACTAAAAACATACAACTTCTTTAATCAGAAATTACATTAAGATTGACCAGGGATGGATTGGGATGGAAAACCAGCCCGGGAAATTTATGGAAGAAGCCCTAATGGGGGTGTAGTCTGATGGTGGGGGGTCTGTTAAGGGAGGCAGGATCCTTCCACACTGGGCCTGATTGTACGCAATTGCGTCCTTCCTTGCGTCTTTTGTTGCAGCTGTGTCTGAGACCAGGGGAGGATTGGAAACTAAAAGTTAACATGTAAAATTTTGTAGAAGTGGCCTGACATGGGAAGTACAAGAGGTATAACATACCATGTAGCCATGGCAGCATCACTGGATGGCAGAGTTGCTGTTGCAGAGATGGAATAACAGAATGAATGGGGACAATACAGTGGACTGAGTGCAGTGGGATAACTGCTGGATGGGGCCAAATGACAACACACAAAACAGGCCCCACAGACACATCGGCCTAACAGGAATCTTCCTGGTGAGCCCTATGGCCAATCCGCCCCTGCGATTGACCCCTTAGTGTAATGTGAAACCGAGATTAAGATCAGTGCTCAACTTCTGCCATCCATAGCCAAATGTACAAGCATATAAAATACACTACAGTACATTAGGATATTAATATACTAGCAGCAGACAAGTTTTATGGTGAAGATTGTATAATCCATTAAGCACAGCAAAGCCCCTGTAGAGACCTACTTTAATCTTTATTATTCATGTGGCATTAAAACATTTGTATATTCGGTACTAAAACTGAATAAATCATATAGCAGTACATACATACATACATACATACATACATACATACATACATACATATATACATTGTTTTAACATAAATGGCAAGAAAATATATATTGTTTCTTTGATATGCATCAGTTTGAAGAATATTAAAAGAGTCTGTGAAACCACATATGCAGGTGTCAGGAAATTACATATCTTATCTTTCAAGCAGTTGAATATGGTGCAATAACCTACAGTATGCTTGCAGAAAAAGTACAATCAATGTCTTAAGAAAACTACATTCTCAGTATTGTTCTCTAGTAGAGCACTTGTTTTCATTCAAACAGCTTCAATTCTGTGTAATGTGAGAAAGAATCGAGAAAATCTGTCAGAAAATGAAATTGTAATATAGGGGCATTTGAAATATTTGAACTGTAAAACATCCTGCCAAGTCAGTTTAACATCCATCCTCACAATGTCACCAGCGTCAGTGAGCTTATGCAGGAGCTACAACATCTTGATATACGTTTTAGATTTGATTTTTTAAGAGTGTGTTATCTCTTATACTGTACAGTATATATATATATATATATATATATATATTGTGACAAGAACACTGGGATAGTGTTTGAGGGCAGGTATATTTGTCCCAGGTTCTTGTCTTACATGTTTTAGAAAATGTTAACTTCTAGGAAAAATGCTTTTTGTTTTGTCTGAACCTTTTCAGTTTGCTGTAAAAGCTGGGTAAAGGCTCTGAGAGAGAGATAAGGCGAGTTCTAGACATTGGGCCCAGTTCGGGTCTTTGGCCTCACAGAGGGCTAATCAGGGTTTCAGCTGTGTAAGAGTGATATAGTGCTTCTAACCTGATTAGTATGGGCAGACTGCCTGGGAAGGCTGCAGGATCTGTGTGTGAGAGACACGCTTTCTGATGCAAGTAAGCTATACAGTATGTACTGAAGAACTCTGTGTTTTGTTTAGTGACAGTTAGGAACATCTTATGTTTACTTAGTGCCGGACAGGCAAGGTATTTTTATTTTGGGGTTTGTTTTATTTTCTGTTTCAATAAAACTGGCCGGGGTCAGTTGTACCAGAAACTGGACTTGTGTTGTTCCTCAGCTGCTGCGTGCTGCCATATTCCCCAGGAAAAGGCACCTTGCACCCCTACAGTGTTACAACTTGGTGGAGAATGCGAGCAGGCCGTTCTGCGCATAAGTGAAAGCAGCAGCTTTGTGAGGCCTGCAGAAAACGGTGGTTTATGCAGATACAGCCCAGTGTGAAGTTACTGAGACTCACCCCTGAGGGTTTGATATATGTCCTGGGTGAAAGCAGCTGCAAAGCCGCCTGAAAAATCTGTTGACATGGAGGATCTGCTTAAAGCCTTGCTGCAAGCTACAGCGGCTCAGCAGGAGGCCAACCGACAGCAGCAGGTGGCAATGGAGGAAAATTGGAGACTACAGCGTCAGGATAGAGAGGCCTTAGCAGAAGTGGTGCAGAGACTTGCAGCTCGGGTTGGAGATGTGGCCGTCAGTGCTCCAACCAGCTCTAGTTCTATACGAGCCAGTCACTTCCTGCAGAAAATGACAGAGGCTGATGATGTGGAGGCCTATCTGACCACGTTTGAAAGGACTGGCGAGCGTGAGAACTGGCCGAAAGCACAGTGGGCCAGTCTGCTGGCACCTTTCCTGTCAGGTGAGCCCCAAAAAGCTTACTTTGATTTAAGCCCTGCTGAGGCTCGGGACTATGATAAACTAAAGACTGAGATCCTGACCCGCCTGGGAGTCACGCTGTCAGTACGAGCACAACGGGTGCACCGTTGGCTGTACGCCATGGAGAAGCCTCCGCGCTCCCAGATGCACGACCTTATTCAGCTAACAAAAAAATGGCTGCAGCCAGAGACATTAACTGGTCCCCAGATGGTGGAAAGAGTCGTCATGGACCGCTACTTGAGATCTTTGCCCCTGGTCCTGCGCAAGTGGGGGAGCCATGGAAACCCGGGTACTGCTGACCAATTAGTGGACATGGTAGAGAGGTATTTGGCAGCAGAGGAACTACTGATGACCACCCAGCAACCCATAGATCCTCGACAGCGCCCTTCAGTAAAGACTGGTAAGACTGTTCCGTGGGAAAACGTTGCTGGGCGGTTAAGAGAACGCAAGGCTGGAGAGACTGTAAACACTGGCCCTGGAAACAGGCCAATGGGGCTAGAACGGTCTATGCTGCCCAAATGGGTTGATAATCGTGTGGTTAAATGTTTTAGGTGTGGTATGCCAGGTCATGTTATTGCCAATTGCCCAGTCACGCAAGAACCCATGCAATGTGATGCTGCCTTTGAATGTCGCAGAATGTCTTTCTTTGCTAGGTTAGCCTGTACTGTGGTACCTTCACCTGAGCTGGAAAAACAAATGTGTGATGTGTTCTTAGAAGGTAACCGGGTAGAGGCCTTGCTAGATTCAGGAAGTTTAGTTACCCTCGTGAAAGCTGGGTTAGTGAACCCCTTAAAGGTCCAGCAAATACCTATTGGGGTAACTTGCATACATGGGGATACCCAATATTATGCCACTGCTGAGGTGAATATAGAAACGTGTTGTGGGTCAGCAATGGTTAAAGTGGGACTGGTCCCTACCTTGGTGCATGAGGCCATAATAGGGAGGGATTTTCCTCATTTTTGGAAACTGTGGGAATCACGGTTATCAACAGATGTGAGAAGTAAAAAGCCAGTTGATAATACCGGTGATTTTTTGGATGTACGTGGGTCTTCGGAACTTTCTGGCCCTTTGCCTTTTGCTAGTTTGGCTGGGGAAGTGACAGATGGGGAGTCCAGTGAGGACCCTCTTGCCGGGAACAGAGACATAGTAGTTAGAACTGAAAGCGTGCCTGACCTGGAGGTAAAGAAGGATCTGTTTGCGTCTGAACAGTTAAAGGATCCTACCTTAATAAAGGCTAGAGAGAATGTTAAGATTGTTAATGGGGAACCTGTGGTACCAGGTGACAGGGTTACGTATCCCCACATGGCCATCTGTAATGAGCTCTTGTACCACATTGTCAAAAGGGGTGAGGATGTGGTGGAACAGCTGGTAGTTCCCCAGCCTTATCGGAGAACGGTACTAGATTTAGCTCATAGTCACGTTACCGCAGGACATTTAGGGGCAGAAAAAACCACTGAAAGAGTTTTACAAAGGTTCTTTTGGCCAGGGGTTTATAAAGAAGTGTCTGAATATTGTTCTTCCTGTCCTGAATGCCAGTATCATGCCCCTAGACCCCATTTCAGGAGCCCACTAGTTCCCATGCCTATTATAGAGGTCCCGTTTGACAGAATAGCCATGGATCTCGTGGGGCCCTTGTTAAAGTCTGCTCGGGGCCATCAGTATATCCTGGTAATTATGGACTATGCCACTCGATATCCTGAGGTTGTCCCTTTACGCACTATCACAACCAAGGCGATAGCTAGGGAGCTGGTGCAGGTATTTAGTAGAGTGGGAATACCAAAAGAAATTTTGACTGACCAAGGTACTCCATTTATGTCAAGGATCATGAAAGAATTGTGCAAGTTATTTAAGGTCACTCACCTCAGGACGTCCATCTACCATCCCCAAACTGACGGGTTGGTGGAAAGGTTTAATAAAACATTAAAAAGTATGTTAAAAAAGGTTGTTGAGAGAGATGGGAAAAACTGGGATTGTTTGTTGCCCTACTTGTTAATGGCCATCAGAGAAGTTCCTCAGTCCTCTACGGGGTTTTCTCCATTTGATTTGTTGTATGGTAGACACCCCAGAGGGCTGTTGGATGTTGCCAAAGAGACGTGGGAAGGACAGCCCACTCCTTATAGAAGCGTTATTGAGCATGTAACACAAATGCAGGATAGGATTGCAGCCGTGGTACCTGTTGTCAGAGAGCACATGGAACAGGCCCAAAGTGCTCAACAGAGGGTCTATAACCGGAGTGCCAAGATACGGGAATTTGCTCCTGGAGATAGAGTTCTTGTTTTGGTACCCACTGTGGAAAGCAAATTCCTAGCTAAATGGCAGGGTCCATTTGAGATTAGGGAAAAAGTGAATGAGGTTAATTACAAAGTATACCAGCCGGGAAAGAGAAAACCCGAACAGATCTACCATGTTAACTTAATCAAACCCTGGAAAGATAGGTTGTCTCTGTCAGCGGAGCCTTGCCCTTCGGTGTCTTCACCCCGGTTGCTTCCCGCAGTGAAGGTGTCAGAGACATTATCAGCTGATCAGAACAATCAGGTTAAAGAATTTCTCATCCAAAATAGGGAGGTATTTTCAGAGCTGCCTGGCCGAACGACCATAATAAAACATGACATTGTCACAGAACCAGGGGTCAGGGTTCATTTAAAGCCATATAGGATTCCTGAAGCTCAGCGAGAAGCTATTTCTAAGGAAGTTAAAACCATGTTAGAACTTGGAGTCATAGAGGAGTCTAACAGTGAGTGGTCCAGTCCCATAGTGCTCATCCCGAAGCCCGACGGTAGCATACGCTTCTGTAATGACTTTCGTAAGTTAAATGAGGTGTCCAAGTTTGACGCATACCCCATGCCCCGTGTGGATGAGCTTGTAGAAAGGCTGGGAACAGCCAGGTTTCTCACCACATTGGACCTGACCAAAGGTTACTGGCAAATACCTTTATCTGATAGCGCCAAAGAAAAAACAGCCTTTTCGGTTCCGGAGGGGCTGTACCAGTATAAGATGTTACCCTTTGGGTTGCATGGGGCTCCAGCAACCTTTCAACGGGCGATGGATAAAATTTTGAGGCCCCATAGAAAATATGCAGCTGCCTATTTGGATGATGTGGTAATTCACAGTACAGACTGGGGGTCACATTTGGTTAAAGTACAAGCAGTACTGGACTCAATCAGAGAGGCAGGGTTAACTGCTAACCCAAAGAAGTGCTGCCTCGCAATGGAGGAGGTCAAATACTTGGGCTTCACCATAGGCAGAGGTCTGATTAGGCCCCAATTGAATAAAGTTGATGCTATTCAAAACTGGCCTCGTCCAGTGAATAAAAAACAGGTAAGGGCTTTTTTGGGAATTACTGGGTACTATAGGCGGTTTATTCCTAATTTTGCGACCACAGCGGTGCCGTTGTCAGACCTTACCAAAGGGAAGCAGTCAAATGTGGTGAAATGGAACCCTGATGCAGAAAAGGCGTTCCAAGCGTTAAAAGTGGCTTTGTGTTCACAACCGGTGTTGATAACACCAGATTTTTCAAAAGAATTTGTGGTACAGACAGATGCCTCAGAGGTAGGGATAGGTGCTGTGCTGTCCCAAACCAGAGATGGGGACGAACACCCTATCATTTATTTGAGTAGGAAACTCAATGAGCATGAAAAAAGGTATGCCATTGTGGAAAAGGAGGCTTTGGCCATTAAGTGGGCACTAGATACCTTGAGATATTACCTCTTGGGTAGACAATTCAGACTAGTGACAGACCATGCCCCTTTAAAATGGATGTATGTAAATAGAGGCAAGAATGCTCGTGTAACTAGATGGTTTCTAGCGTTGCAGGACTTTAAGTTTACTGTCGAACATAGACCGGGAACACAATTGGCCAACGCAGATGCATTGTCTCGCATCTTCTGTTTGGGGGCTACAAGTGTTCCGGCCCCTAGGTCGAAACAGGGGAGGGGGATATGTGACAAGAACACTGGGATAGTGTTTGAGGGCAGGTATATTTGTCCCAGGTTCTTGTCTTACATGTTTTAGAAAATGTTAACTTCTAGGAAAAATGCTTTTTGTTTTGTCTGAACCTTTTCAGTTTGCTGTAAAAGCTGGGTAAAGGCTCTGAGAGATAAGGCGAGTTCTAGACATTGGGCCCAGTTCGGGTCTTTGGCCTCACAGAGGGCTAATCAGGGTTTCAGCTGTGTAAGAGTGATATAGTGCTTCTAACCTGATTAGTATGGGCAGACTGCCTGGGAAGGCTGCAGGATCTGTGTGTGAGAGACACGCTTTCTGATGCAAGTAAGCTATACAGTATGTACTGAAGAACTCTGTGTTTTGTTTAGTGACAGTTAGGAACATCTTATGTTTAGTTAGTGCCGGACAGGCAAGGTATTTTTATTTTGGGGTTTGTTTTATTTTCTGTTTCAATAAAACTGGCCGGGGTCAGTTGTACCAGAAACTGGACTTGTGTTGTTCTTCAGCTGCTGCGTGCTGCCATATTCCCCAGGAAAAGGCACCTTGCACCCCTGCAGTGTTACAATATATATAGACATTGCCAGCCAAAAGTTTGGACACACCTTCTCATTCAATGGTTTTTATTTATTTGAATTATTTTCTACATTGTAGTTTAATACAGAGGACATCAAAACTATGAAAGAACACATATGGAATTATGTTGTAAACAAAAAAGTGTTAAACAAATCAAAATATATTTTAGATTTTAGATTCCTCAAAGTAGCCCCCTTTTGCTTTGATGACAGCTTTGCACACTCTTGGCATTCTCTCAATCAGCTTCATGAGGTAGTCTCCTGAACTGTTTTTACAACAGTCTTGAAGGAGTTCCCAGAGGTGCTGAGCACTTGTTGGCTGCTTTTCCTTCACTCTGCGGTTCAACTCATTCCAAACCATTTTACTTGGATTTAGGTCAGTTGATTGTGAAGGTCAGGTCATTTGACGCAGCACTGCATCGCTTTCCTTCTTGGTCAAGGAGCTCTTACATAGCCTGGAGGTGTGTTTCGGGTCACTGTCTTGTTGAAAAACAAATGATGGTCCCAGTAAGTGCAAACCAGATGGGATGGCATGGCACTGCAGAATGCTGTGGTAGCCATGCTGGTTAAGTGTGCCTTGAATTTATAATAAATCACCAACAGTGTCAACAGCAAAGCACCCCCACTCCATCACAACTCCTCCTCCATGCTTCACAGTGGGAACCCCACATGCAGAAACCATCCGCTCACCTTCTCTGTGTCTCACAAAGACACGGCGGTTGGAACCAAAAATCTCAAATTTGGACTCATAAGACCAAAGTACAGATTTCCAATGGTCTAATGTCCATTTCTTGTGTTTCTTGGCCCAAACAATTCTCTTCATGTTGTTGGTCACCCTCAGTAGTAGCTTCTTCGCAGCAATTCGACCATGAAGGCCTGATTCACGCAGTCTCCTCTGAAAAGTTGATGTTGAGATTTGTCTGCAACTTGAACTCTGTGAAGAATTTATGTGGGCTCTAATCTGAGGTGCTGTTAAGTAGCGTTTCTGACGCTGGCAACTCTAATGATCTTATCCTCTGCAGCAGAGGTTACTCTTGTTCTTCCTTTCCTGGGGCGGTCCTCATGAGAGCCAGTGACATCATAGTGTTTGATGGTTTTTGAAACTGCACTTGAGGATACATTCAAAGTTCTTGAAATATTCCGTATCGACTGACCTTTATGTCTTAAAGTAATGATGGACTGTCTTTTCTCTTTGCTAAGTTGAGTGGTTTGTGTCATAATATTGATTACAACAGTAGTCAAATAGGGGTGTCCACTGTGTACTAACCCTACCTCTGCACAACACAACCGATGGTCTCAAACACATTAAGAAGGCAAGTAATTCCACAGATTGACTCTTGACAAGGCACACCTGTTAATTCAAAACCATTCCAGGAGACTACCTCATGAAGCTGATTGAGAGAATGCCAAGAGTGTGCAAAGCTGTCATCAAAGCAAAAGGGGGCTACTTTGAGGAATCTAAAATATAAAACATATTTTGATTTGTTTTACACTTTTTTGTTTACAACATAATTCCATGTGTACTTTCATAGTTTTCATGTCTTCAGTATTAATCTACAATATCGACAATAATGAAAGTAAATAAAAACAATTGAACGAGAAGGTGTGTCCAAATATTTGACTGGTACTGTGTGTGTATATATATATATATATATATATATATATATATGTATATATATATATAAATATATATATATATATACACACACACACACACACACACACATACAGTTAGGTCCTATAGGTATTTATTGATCGTTGATTATGGCTTTTTTGATATATATTTCTATGCCTCAGATGCACATTGTTTAAACAGAGTATATGTGTAATCACAGTGGCTGAATGTCCTTTTTGAGATCCTGCAGTTGCTGACCTTGAGTGGGAGAATGCCTTATCCAGGTGTAGTCTTGTGCACACCTTTCCATACCCATAGGTATTTATGTGGTAACAAGGTTTGATATATTCATTTGATTCTGATACACGTTTATAATAGAGATATCCTTTGATTACAGCAGTGGTTTGGTTGCAGAGCTGTGATTATATGGACATTCTCCACACTTGGTATACAGCAGTTCAGACATGCAGCCCCAATGGAATGTGCTGATAGAGGTGAGGAGGGGTAGGCCTTGCATGCATTTTAAGACCAGTGGTGAACACAGGGTGTTATTTTATTCCTCCTTGTAGTCTCACTACTCTGCTACCTGTTTTTTGGTATATGAGTTCCTTTTTTCTAAATCTGGTATTATGTAGTAGTTTATGTGGGTGGTCTTCTGTTTGCCGGCGGTCGGGCTCCCGGCGCTCAGTATACCGGCGCCGGGAGCCCGACAGCCGGCATACCGACACTTATTTTCCCTCGTGGGGGTCCACGACCCCCATAGAGGGAGAGTAAAATAGTGTGGCGCGCGTTGCGCGCCACCGTGCCCGTAGCGTGGCGAGCGCAGCGAGCCCGCAAGGGGCTCATTTGGGCTCGCCAAGCTGTCGGTAAGCCGGCGGTCGGGCTCCCGGCGCCGGGATGCTGGTCGCCGGGAGCCCGACCGCCGGCCAGCCGTAGTGAACCCGTTTATGTTGATACAAGCATTGTCGCTAATATTGTTATATATTGGGACCTGGGAGGCTCAGTCATGTTTATGTTCTATTTTTTCTAGATATACTTTTAATAATTCGGCTTCATTATATTATGATTGGATTTGATGATTCATGTATGGCCCTTCTTGAAAAAGATCCTGTTTTTTTGATCGAAACGTCGAAACCTTTGAGGCTACAATAAAAATTTTCTATTGAAGAAATGTGTGGACTTTATACACAGTGAGAGTGCACCCTCCACCACGTGGAATTCTCGTCTACATTTGCGGACATTTCGTCTGTCGGGAGCACCCACCATTAGGAACTTCGATGAGAGTGCAGAACCCTCTTGTTTATATATATATATATATATATATATATATATATAAATAAATAAATATATATATATATATATATATATATACACACACACACACACACACACACATACAGTTAGGTCCAAATTTATTTGAACACTGATGAAATCTTTCTAATTTGGCCTCTCTGGGAGCCACAACTGATATGAAAGTAGACAATTTAGATGTAATGGAAGTGCAGACTTTCAGCTTTAATTAAAGATATTGAGCAGAAATATTGTATGAAACATTTAGGTATTGCAACTATTTTTATACACAGTTCCCTGTTTTCAGGGGCTCAAATGTAATTGGACAGATTAAAATAATCTCAAATAAATTGTTATTTTTTACTTAAATGACTGCCTGAAGTCTGGAACCCGTGGACATCACCAAATGCCAGGTTCCTCCTTTGTTATGTTTTTCCAGGTCTTTACTGTAGCTGTCTTCAGTTGGTTTTTGTTTGTGGGTCTTTATGCCTTCAGTATTGTCTATAGCAAGTGAAGTGCATGCTCGATCGCGTTGAGATCAGGTGACTGACTCGCCCATTGCAAAATATTTAACTTCTTTGCCTTAACAAACTTCTAGGTTACTTACGCTGTATATTTTGGGTAATTGTTCATATGTACTGTGAAATACCATCAAACCAACTTTGCAGAATTCGACTAAATCTACGCAGACAGTGTATTGCTATACACTTCAGAACTCATCTGGCTGCTCCTGTCATCTGTGGCATTATCAATAAACACTAGTGATCCAATGCTACTGGAAGCCACACAGGAACCACGTTTTACAGAAGATGTGGTATGCTTTGGATCATAAGCCATTCCAAGCCTTCTCCATACTTTTTTTCTCTCATCGTTTTTTTACAGGTTGATTTTAGTTTCATCTGTCCACAGAATGCTGTTCCAGAACTGAGCTGGCTTTTTTAGTAGATTTTTGGCAAAGTCTAATCAGGCCTTTTTTTTTATTTCTGAGGCTTCTGAATGGTTTGCACCTAGTGATAAACCCTCTGTATTTGCTTTTGTGAAGTCTTCTCTTTATGGTAGACTTGGACAATAATATCCTCACCTCCTGTTCTTCACTTGGCTGGATGTTGTGTTTTTTCTATACAATGCCAAGGATCTTGCGATCATCCACCACGGTTGTCCTCTGTGTATATCCAAGCCTTTTTGTGTTGCCAAACACACCAGTATATTGTTTTTTCTCAGAATGTACCAAACAGTTGATTTGGCCACAAGACCTGCACATTCTGCACCTGCAGTAAAAAGTGCAGAACCCCAGGGTTTATGGACTGCACAGCTCAAAGTGGAAAAATAGAATTCCAGCTCAACCAGAGCCAGCGGGAAGTCAGAAGCAGGAGAGGGGTTTAAATCTCGCATACACCCATTGCACGTGGCACTGATGCCTGTTAAGAGGCCAGCGAGTAGGCTGCAGTTTTACAGTGCCAGGGACTGTGGATGTTGGCTGTGCCAGGAGAGCATGGCAGATGGTGGCTGAAGGTTGTTGCAGCAGAATAACTATTGAGCAGTAAAGACTCTGTGTTTTACCGTAAAACCTGCCTAAGAGTTCTTATTTCAAGTACCCATTTTACTATATATATATATATATATATATATATATATCTATCTCCATTGTAGTTAAAGGGCACTCAAACTTCTTAGTAAATATATGAAAGTTTATTGATTCCAAAAAAAATACACTTTTTTAAAAAACCATATCGATGGTCATGGTGAAGGAAAAATGCTTATATATCGATAATTACTCAAGCCAAAAAAACAAATATTCCTCTCCAATCCAAGAGATTTTCAACATCAATGCAGCACTTAGAAATACATGATTGAAAGTCAAACTTATCCGCTGTCGACCTCGGTCATCTAGTGACCGTCATAGACTCCTGCATCCAAGCACAGATCACCTCTGCTGCCACAGCCATCCATTGGTCAACAACAGATAAGTTTGACTTTCAATCATGTATTTCTAAGTGCTGCATTGATGTTGAAAATCTCTTGGATTGGAGAGGAATATTTGTTCATATTCTAGTTAATACATCCACAAAAGTTGCATACATTATATTCCAAAATGTTCCAAAGTTCAGAGGTACTGTTGTAATGTTGACTACAGGGGGATACTGACGGGAGGGATGTGTGCTGAGCGATCTTAACACAGACCGCTCAGCACACATCTCTCCCCCCGCTCAGCACAGAACGATGTGCTGAGCGAGGGGACGGACGGACGGGGGTCCGCTCACTTCACACAACGGTGAAGTGAGCGACCCGCTAGACTAAACCTGCATGCAGGCTCAAGCTAGCACCGGCGATAGCGATGATCGCTATCGCTGGGGGGCATACACACGGCAAATCCGTGCTTAAAATCTAAGCAATCTAGTCAGAATGCTTAGATTTTAAGCACAAATCTCTCCGTGTGTACCCCCTTACCTGTCCACAAACGTTTACTTTTTTATAATGTCATTATGGAAACTTCTCTTATCCAGAATATTTTGAGCAATATGGATAATAGATCCTTCACATGTAAATTGACAGTGCATATGGAAGGGAGAATGAGAACAATCAAGATAATAGGTGAAATTGAAGCCAGGGTAGCATGAAAATGCGTAGAGCAGAGTGAGGTGAAAATGTGCTAGAGGGACATGACACGTTACTACTGTATCTTTATAAAACTGTGTAATCATTGCATGTAACATGCTGTGCTCTTTTTCACCCTGTACATTATGTTACAGTGATCTATGCTGTTAATGTTAATGACCTTTTAAAATGAGCTTCTGCTCTAGGAAGCTCTATGTAGGAGTTCAGATCTATATGACCTTTAATAAAACATACCTCCCAACTTGACACTGTGACTGCGAGCATGACTGCTGCAAAATGGGGCCATGGCCATGCGTCCATTGGCCTTTTTCTTTATTTTAATTAATGTTGTACCCTGTGGAAACAGTGAACATCTAAACTGTCCCATGTACAGTGGTTGGGCATCAATTACATAAGGCAATTACATATAGAACTGCTGTATCTGTGAACAAACAAGCAGATATGCTCATTTACAAAACAAATGGATCTGTGAACAGTTATCGATGCTTTTCTGCTCCAGTTTCTTAGTTGCCCATTGACTTTGACCAGATTTTTCACCATTCAAATCACTGCTCATTATTCAAAGTCTAAAGGGGAGATGGGATGTACTAAGCCGTAGAGAGTGATAAAGTGGAGAGAGATAAAGTACCAGCCAATCAGATCCTAACTGCCATGTTACAGGCTGTGTATAAAAATGTCAGGAGCTGATTCATTTGTAGTTTATCTCTCTCTACTTTATTACTCTCCAAGGGCTAATACCTCTCTCCAAGGCCTAATACATCTGTCCATTTATCAATCAATGACAGCAAGGCTCAACCAGCTTTCTGGGTCTGTGGCATTTCCTTTTATAAATTATTTTACTGCAGCACGATTCATATAAAAACTACACTCATTTTATAGGAAGGTAATTTAGCTTGCACCCTCTACACATGTGGGACTAGCTAGTGGCATAACCAGGAGGAGTGCAGAGCAACATTTGCACACATAAAACTTGTTGCAAGCAGACATACTATACATTAGATATATGGGGGTCATTGCGAGTTGATCGCTCGCTAGCTACTTTTTGCAGCCATGCAAACGCATAGATGCCGCCCACTGGGGAGTGTATTTTAGCTTTGCAAGTCACCTGTGCAGCCGAGCGGTACAAAAATAGCTTGTGCAGTTTCTGAGTAGGTCTGAACTTACTCAGCCGCTGCGATCACTTCAGCCTGTCCGGTCCCGGAATTGACATCAGACACCTGCCCTGCAAACGCATGGACACGCCTGCGTTTTTCCAACCACTCCGTGAAACCGGTCAGTTGACACCCATAAACACCTTCTTCTTGTCAATCTTCTTGCGATCGGATTCTTCGTTAAATCCATCGCCCAGCAACGATCCGCTTTGTACCCGTACAACGCGCCTGCGCATTGCGGTGCATACGCATGCGCAGTAGTGACCTGATCACTGCGCTGTGAAAAACGGCAGCGTGCTATCAGGTCGGTGTGACCCCCTATGACACTTGCGTCCCCTTGCACTTTGAGAGGTATAGCAGAGGTGTTCATGAGCAAGTGGAGAACAGTAAGGACATGCAGCTGTACAATGAGTTACAAAGCACGATTTATGTGCCTACACAAGACAGGAACATACTATAGCATCTATCATGTCATTTTGCAGGGTGCACATATTTACAGTTGCATATAAAGATGTAGCCACGCTCATCCAGCCTACGGCATGGCCGCACAGGCACACGAGTCATGCCTAGGTGCATGTGCACCTGAGTACACTGAGCTGCGCCTTAGTATGCCGCTCATGTTTTCCTATGGGCATGCACACTTAGATGCACACACACATCCTAGTTGCAGGCACACTTGCCATGCCTGGCTTGCGTGAATACAGCAAGCTGCAGGCTACATGAGCGTGGCTACATCTGTATCATAAGATGTATCTCACTCAAAATACACCTGTGCAAGTGTTGATGTAAAGGACATTTGCATATATGCAAAACACCATCTTTTGCATCCTACTCAAAATCATCCCTATCATCTTTATTCCTTGTACAGATAGTTTGCTCTTAACTCTGGGGTAAGAGTTGATTGTATCTGAAGTACACTTTCCCTTCATATCCCTTCAGTGAATATTAACCTTTCCTTCTCATTTAGATTGTAAGCTCAGAAAGTCAGTGACCTCTCTATCCCTCTTGCGTCAGTGTTTTACTGTGTGTACTGTATATTTCTCATGTTGTAAAGCTTTGAGCAATGTGTTGCCACTATTTATTATGGGATCATTACAATAGATGAATTAATTTTAACAAAAGATGATGGCCTTGGTCAGCAAACACTCTCTGATATGTTGGATGGAGACAAGGAGTTATCCTTCAGGCTATACTTTACTAGACCTTCCCTCTTAGCATGTCTACTAAATATATCCTGTTAACTCACATTACTATCAACAGGAGTTAAGACAAAGCTGTTTAATCCTTTGATACCATACAATAAGTCCAAATGCTGCCTACACTTATATTACTATTACTTATCAAGGCTAAATAGCATGTTGTCAAGCTTTAGACACTTTTAATCAGATAATCCTAACATTATATGGAAAGCAAGGCAAAGGAGAAATCTGCTGTAACAAAGACACTGTTACAGTTCACCTTCAGTGAAGAACAATAATGCATTATTAAATTCACTTTCCTGCTCAGTGGTTACACTTAGCTGACCACAGCAAATTTGCTTTCTGCCTGGTCTTCACAAGTTGGCAGAAAAATAGATTCTGTCACATTTAGTGGGTTCTGAAAATGACAGGATGCCTCTGATGGTTCAACTATAAACCATAATCTTTCACAAGTAAATATAATTACAAATGCATTTTGTCACGTATTTCTTCAGAAAGATATTATGTGGGGAATATTGCAGAAAATATTATCAGGGCCTCAAATGTCAATAGAAAAAGAAGTGATACTATATTATCTGAAAAGCCAGATATTTTTTCAGCACATATTTTGTAGGACTATATTTTAACATTATGGAGCCCATTCCAAGCTACTGTACAATTTTAATTTTATTGTTTTTGTTTTTTTATTTAAGGTAAAGCATTTTTGACTGTTTCATGTGCCTTTTGCATACCATTGAACCAGGGGCGTAGCTATCTCATTTGGGGCCCCATAGCATAATTCCATGCATACCCCCCCCCCCACAACACCCCGCACTGAGTTGCCCCCTATAGCGCACTCACCATTATGGCCGCAGTGTGCTGCTGCATTGCCGCCACAACTGCTCTCCTGGTCGGCCCGGCTCCGCCCACTGTCTCTTCACAGACGCTGGGTGGAAGTGTGGCCGTGGTCCGGGAATGTCGGACGTCCCTGCATACTCAGCCACGCCTCCTCCCAGAATTAGTTAGTACCCAGAGGAGGCGGAGCCGGCCGGGTAAGCAGGTGTGGCTGCTGGGTGCCGGGGCTCAGTAGCTGGGTGCAGGGGAAGGATCGGGCCCCAGAGACGGCTCGGGCCCCATAGAAGCCGCATCCTCTGCACCTATGGTAGCTACGCCCATGCATTGAAGTGTTAGACATGCAAACCCTGTGTAATTTAAAATGGTAGAAAAAGTAGTAGGGTGAACCACAAAACAATGTACACAAGTTTGTGGCATGTGCAAAGGCAGCTGAGATCCAGATTAAGCATGTAGGAATGAGGCTACACATCCCATGGGTGACATTTGCATATACACTGCAGTGGCATCATCTTTAAATGATTAGTTCTATCCCCTCCCCTTGTCTTATGGGATGCCTGAAACAGCAGTCTAGAGAGCCACCACAGAGCTGTTTTTGGGATGCTCTGGGGGGGTTGATTCCAATTTGTGTGCAATGCCAATATTTATGCTGTTGAGCACTTATCAGCCATCGCGTGGTGAACACTCCAAAATCCATCACTGTAGCTGCTTGCAGTGATTATTCAATAGCAAGTGATTGACAGGAAGAGACTGTTTAGTGGGAGATAACGGGGAGTGGCAGTAAAAACACAGGAGTGACTGTCACAACTGTTTTTAGGGCATCTCAGTTTACATATGTGATCACGTATGTAGAAAACATGGCAAAGGCGTCTCAGGTCCCCCAGCTAATCTATATGGACATAGTTGATTATCGCTGGTTCTGTGAGGCCACCGGTGAGCATCTGGTCTCATCTTCAGACAGAAGGAGGCATGTGTGAGTCTCCTTCTGAGCCCCCTCCTCACTAGCTGGCAGTAATCCTGACTCTGGGCGCTAGGGTCACTAGAGGACCCTAGCAATGTCCCAGAGTCTAGTGTGCATGCACAGGTCTCTGGGACAATGGTGCAGCGGCCATTTTCCCAGTGAGTTTCCTACTACGCATGCCAAAACACTGGGATAATAGATACACCATTTTTACCAGTGTTTTCTGCAGTACTACTTCTGCAGCGTGGGACTCCATAGGGTAAGTATTTTTTAAAAATGGGTGCAGGGTGTGCGGTGTAGGACCGCTGGGGGCCTGTGTACAGTGAACACACACTGAACCCATTATAAATATGCCATTCCAGGTGGCTGTGGCATTAGCATATTTTCGCATGGTAGCTGCATAATTAATTTCAGCTGTGAATGCATTAACAACCATATCTGAATCAAGCACTGGGTGCTCACCTTCTTCATGGACCTGGCAGTCTGCTATGGCCCTACAGAATAGCACAACAAATTAAGGGGCAAAAAAATCAATACTCTGAAAAGGGTAAATTCTCTGGGTAAGACACAATATTGGGCATGTATGAAGCTATATATAAGGCTGCCATATTAAAGCTGTTTTGCATAGCACTATGAGTGACACATCCCCACACAATGTGAGTATTCCCAAATGCTGCTTAACCATACCCACTATTTATGTGATTGTCAGTGCAAAGTTACAAAAGACTTTATGGATGATCAATGGAAGAAGGCATGGAGGAGTCATACATATATTTTTTTTCTCTGTTGCATTAGTGTAAATGGGAATCATGTTGATTAGTGTGTAATATGGCAACAGCTGCGTAATATGGCAACAGCTATACTGATAAATTAATGGCAGGAATAATTAATAGTGAAAAAAGATAGTCTACAGACAGTGGCGTATCTATAATGGCTCCAAAATGTGCAGCACACACATGCCTCGGTGTCCAGGGCGGGGGCCCACACACCGCACACCCTGCACCTATGTTCTTCATTGCTTACCTCTTTGGAGTACAACTCCAGCAGTGGAAACTCTGCAAAATCACTGGGAAGATGGCGCAGCAGCCATTTTCCATGATTTCCCTACTGTTCATGCACAAAATGCCAGAATAAAGACCGACTCCCTTTATCCTGGAGACCTGGACATGCACAGTAGACTTTTGCACAGCGCTAGAGTCTACCAGTGTTCATTAGTGCTGTTGGTAGCCAGCTAGAGACTGAGGAGTGGGCCCTGACAGAGGGGGGGATTCAGAACTGATCGCTGGGCTGCTTATTTTGCTGTCCTGCGTTCAGATAGTCGCCGCCTCCAGGGGGAGAGTGTCTTCGCTGCGCAAGTGTATGATCCTTTGTGTACGCCGAGCTGCTAAAATCAACTTTGTGCAGTCCCTGCAGAGCCCAGGACTTACTCCTACAGTGCGATCACATCAGGTTTATCGGGGCCGGAGCTGACGTCAGGCACCCTCCCTGAAAACGATTGGGCACGCCTGCGTTTTTCCGGACACTCCCAGTAAACGGTCAATTACCACCCACAAATTGGTTCCTCCTGTCAATCACCTTGCGAATGCCCGTGCGATCTGATTTTTTGCACCATCCCGTCGCTAACCAGTGATGCCCTTTGTTGCTCTCCGATGAGCGTACACATTGCGGTGCATACGTATGCACAGTTAGTACCTGATCGCCCGCTCTGCAAAAACGCACAGCAGTGATCAGATCTGACTCACCCCCAGAGGCTGCACACAGGCTTCTTCCTCTCTTCTCTTCACTGTCCAACAGACAGTTACACAATAAGACACAATACTAGAAAAAACTATGTGATTGCTTTGCTCTGGATTTACATAGAGCACACTTATTATCAGTGCCGTAACTAGACATTTTAGCGCTGTGTGCATCGGCGCCCCCCCTTATGTAAAATAGGGGCAGTGCACGCAGCAGAGGCGTGGCTTCATGGGGAAGGGGTGTGGCCACAAAATAATACCAATTCATATTACATATTATAGTAGTCTCCATTATTCAAATTACACCGCACAGTAGTACCACTACACCAGGTAGAGCCCCTTTTACACATTACGGCGGACAGATACCCCTTTTTATACATTACGGCAGGCAGTGTCCCCCTTTTTAAAAATTACGGCAGCCAGCGTCCCCCTTTTTACACATTACGGCAGACAGCATCCCCCTTTTTACACATAACGGCAGACAGCATCCCCCTTTTTACACATTACGGCAGACAGCATCCCCCTTTTTACACATTACGGAAGACAGTGTCCTCTTTTTACACATTACGGCAGACAGCGTACCCTTCTTACACATTACGGCAGACAGCATCCCCCTTTTTACACATTACGGAAGACAGCATCCCCTTTTTACACATTACGGCAGAGTGCCCCTTTTTACACATTACAGCAGCCAGCGTCCCCCTTTTTACACATTACGGCAGACAGCATCCCCCTTTTTAAACATTACAGTAGACAGAGTCCCCTTTTTAAGAGGGAGCAATCGCAGCCAGCCTATGTGGAAGGAGAGGGACAGCTGCAGCGGCGCCGCCACCAATTACATAGCGCTGCTGCAGCTCCGGAGTCCCCCTTCCTCCTCCTCCTCTCCTGTGGCTGCCCCCGGAGCTGCTACTCGCCAGCGGCAGCGCTCGCACACAGTCACAGGTGGCTTGTAATGGTCAGTTTGACTCATTACAATGCCGCTGATTTTAGGCAAAGGATGCGGGCAGTTGCGCCCTCAGGGCAACTGCGCTTTGTGCCAGGCACACCTGGCACACACGTAGTTACGGCTCTGCTTATCATGCTTTAGCTGGAATTCTTCCATAAATTCTTAGTTGCTGTATACCAAGTGGTATTATAAAATATGTTCCTCTGTAATTGCAATACCAATATGTAATAAGCCCCTTTGTGCCTGTTTAAGTGAACAGTAGTAACTATTTTCTTGTTGGCAGATTTGGACCTGGTCCTGCTATAAGAAAATGGTGCAAAGCAGTAAAAAATAAAGATAAAGCTGTAATACTTTTTGGGTAATTGATTATTTGCTGTGTGGGCAATGGAATAATAGATTTTTCTCATAGTGTTGTAGTGAAACTGTGTTGCATATCATTTATATAGTGGAATGAGTAGAACCATACTTGTTTCATTTTTGTATCTCCTCTGTGGGAGATCATCACAGCCCTGTCCCCTGCAGTGCAATGATGTGGTCGATGGAGGAAGCACACCCACCAAAATCTAGTGGTTTTTGGCCGCATGAGGAGCTCATGGGAGGTTCAGAGAAAGGAACGGAGGTATGCTGGAGGCCAGAGGTGGGATGAGAAGTTCACCTATGCCACCAATACAATTCTACCACCTGAAATGTGATTCATGCATCACCACGTTTGGTTAGAGATCACAGTGTTTGCTTGTTTGTTTGTTTGTTTGTTTGTTTGTTCAGAAAGGGGTCAAGTTTCCAGGAAGCACACTGATCAGCAAAATCACAACAACATTTTGCACAAATCAATTGTCGCAATGAAACAGGCTGAATGGCAATGTACTAATGTTGAAAATTAGCATTTTGCTGTACTTAAAGTATATACTGTAAATAAAGCTGGAAAGGCAATCCGTTATTCTTCGTAGTTATGTAATCTATGTAGTTAGGAAAGGGCTAGTAATAAGGTCCAATTCTGTCTGCGCAATGTGCATTTGGAATAAGCTAAATATTTCAGGGAGCAGTTTTGAAAATTTCACTCATCTTTAATCATCAATGATGATGAGTATGAATAGAAATCCCATGACTGTCTGCCTTGATTATTTATGAGTTATGCATTGATGCAAAGTTCTGTTTCAATAATTGCTTAGGCAATAATGGAACTTATTAATTAGCAGTCTGTATCTTGTGCACATGAACAGTAATGTCACATGTTTCTAGCAGCAAACAACTTCTATGCAACAAACTTATCAGTGCATTCATATACTGTATAGGTAATGCTTACCAATTGGGGTGTGTGCTAATAAATAAAAGGTATGAGAACTGCACTGTACTAGTGGGCAAATAAATATACCGATAAAGAGAGTTTGAATTTATCATGAATGTTTGCTATAATAAAATGTACTCAGCTGGT
This sequence comes from Pseudophryne corroboree, assembly GCF_028390025.1. NCBI lineage: Eukaryota > Metazoa > Chordata > Amphibia > Anura > Myobatrachidae > Pseudophryne > Pseudophryne corroboree. Next base: position 310,336,494 of record NC_086445.1, read on the forward strand.
GTTGCAAATAAAATCTTGCCATTTAAATACAAGATTAGGAAGGTTAATGTGGTGTGAATTTTGTGCTATATAGTTGTCGTCAATAGAGAAATCAATACGAAACGTGAGTGACCACCATTGGTGCCGAGATGGTACTCTTTACCCGGGCCCGTTGGAAGTCCCGGGTCCCACTGCCCTCTTCCTTCACCACTGCTGACAGCCGCACATTGGGGGTAATTCTGAGTTGATCGCAGCAGGAACTTTGTTAGCAGTTGGGCAAAACCATGTGCACTGCAGGGGGGGGGGGCAGATATAACGTGCAGAGAGAGTTAGATTTGGGTGGGGTGTATGCAAACTGAAATCTAAATTGCAGTGTAAAAATAAAGCAGCCAGTATTTACCCTGCACAGAAACAAAATAACCCACCCAAATCTAATTCTCTCTGCAAATTTTATATCTGCCCCCCCTGCAGTGCACATGGTTTTGCCCAATTGCTAACAAACTTGCTGCTGCGATCAACTCAGAATTACCCCCATTGGGCAGGGAGAGGGCTGACTGCTGCTGCAGAAGCCTTTATCTCCAGCCCAGCACGCAGCACACGCTGCTGTGTGCTAGGCTGGGGAGACAGGCAGCTGCAGCAGCAGTCAGTCCTCTCTCCCTGCGTAGTGTGAGGAGGAGCGATCATGTCCGACCACCTGCTCGCCCTCCGCCGCCCACTGGTTCTGCCCCTGTGCAGCGCATGCCCACTTCGCTGCTGCACATCGATTATCTTTTTTCATATTTTAGAAGGAGCACGGTCTGTAAACACTTCTCCCATTTCTCATGTCCCCTTTCAGTACTGGGGCCCGGCAGATCTGGCCACCATATGAACTTGTATATAAGTCATAGAATTGGAAGCACAATTTTATGCATCAACATTCAATAAAGAGGAATTGTAATGTATCTATAAATGACTACTAACAAAAAGCCCTAAAATATTCTGAAAATTTGCTAAAATTAGGTTTCTTTGGATCATTGGTGGCAGTGCGGCCGCAATAAATATTATTTCATATCGCCAAATATCGCAGTGATGAGAAATTGGTCTTTGGTGAAATTTAAGATAAAAAACTTTGCTGGGAGGATGACTACGATATGAGCCGGTTCAGCAAAATATGTTTGTAGTAAGTGATAGCTATCGACTTACTGGTGGCTCTGAATAGTCTGAATCTGCGTATACATGACCATTAGCCTGTTTTTTTTTTTGCATAACAAATTTGAGATATCTAATTTGGGTGGAGGGTCCCATGAGGGCATCACAAGACCCCCCAGTGACAATATAGGACCACACTCTGAAAAGCCAAGCTTTTCGGAGCTTAGTAAGTTTACACAGACTGCAGTCCACAATGAAAATAATGTACACTGAGCTCTGCATTGATAATTTTATCCAATGCGAAGATATCTCTGATATCTCATAGAGTAGGCATTTCTTAATTATGAATGCAATTTGAATCATGTAGACCCGTCAATTTTAGCATGATTTCTGGTAGGGATCACATCAGGGTCATATTAATGGCTGAGCCCCCCCAACCCCAAGCCACATCTTACTTTCTGCCAGCAAGCGTGTCCCTCCTTTCCCATGGTGTCATATTTCCAGTGATATTTTGGAAAATGGCGCATGCACACAAGAAAGCAAATGCTCCAGCACAGTGCCAAAGTCTCTACTTTCACTGTGCAGCTCCAACTTTCTGAAGATATCACGGGGAAGATGGTGCCGTGGAGGAGAAGGGACAAGCTTGCCAGCACAAATTTAGTATAGTTTGGGTGCAGGGTATGCTATGCGGGGACCCAGAGACCCATGTGCATCGCACACCCTAAACTCATTACAAATATGAGAGATCCTCCTTTTTTTATACGCCTAGATATCCACTGGTGTTATGTAAGCAATTTTAATGCCACTGAGGATACCATTGAAAATGTATGCCAAGTACAAATGAATTTGAGCTGCATTTGTTAAGAGTTTTTTCATTAGTGGTTGGAGCTTTGTTAGACCTCAAAGTAGACATATACAATATGTTTACCCATGGTAAAGTGATGAGGCTAGAACAAGATAAGTTCCCAAAAATAGGAATGCAAGCAGAACATTGCCTTACAACTATATGTTATGAGCCACGGCTGTGGCTCATTCCTGTTTTGCATTTTGGTTATGTATTTTATGTTATACTTCTGTTTCTGTTCCCCGTGGGTGTCATGGGGTGTTCGGAGCCCACCCTTAAGGAGAGGGTACTGTTATGAACCACAGGTAGTGGTTCATTCCTATTTTATGTTTATAGTTGTCTTGCAGGCCAGGATTTCCCGTTGCTCTGGTTTAAGAAGACTCTTGTTTGCTGTCGGTGGTGAGTCTGTGTAATTGCAGCCTGTTTCCATGTGTTTGGCCTCACCTGTCTGCTAATTGCAACTTGTCAGTTTGGAGTCATGCAACAGGGCAGCTGCACGACATAATTAATTAGGGCTCTCTGTTATATTCTGGCTCAGTGCAATACACAGACGCTGGTGATAGTTCCAGAGTTCTTGAGTTCTGAGCTAGTCCCTGCCAGTTCCTGAGCTCCTGTCTAGCAGTGTCTGTCTAGCTGCTTCCAGTGTCGGTTCCAGTGTCGGTCCCAGTGTCGGTTCCAGTGTCGGTTCCAGTGTCTGATCCCGTGTCCTGCCATGAAGCGTGCCTGTCCAGAAGTCCTGTGGCTTTGTCTGTGCCTGGTCGAGTGTCTGGCTTCTTGGTGTCCACCAGTCTGTCGTTTGGGATTCTGCCTGTCCTCCGGTTCTGAGAGTTTGTGTCGGCTGCATTGGAGTTCCTGTCCGTTTGCCAGTATTTGTACCGGTTCCGTGAGTAGCGGCTTTGCGGCGTCCATCGGCCTAGGCTGCAGAATTCTTTGGTTATATTTTGTTACTGGTGTTTTGCAGAGGGTTCTGCTTATGCTGTCACCGCTGGTACACAACAGTATTGTGTCGGCGTGTAGACAGCATTTCCTTTGTTGTTCCTTTCTTTTGGCGGCGTGCCGCACATATATTTAGTTTTAGGGTTGTTAGTAGCCCCTAGCCTTCTGTTTGCTTTAGTTAGAGGTCCCCTTGTTATTATCCTGTCTCGGTTCACGCCTTGTCTCACTCTAAGACCTGGGGGCATCGGAGTTGGGCAGACTTAATCCGCCCTTCAAACGCGGCTGCCGTGGGCCCAAGAAACCATAGTCACTCAGGCGTGAACTGACCGCACGGGTGCACAGGTGTCAATACCAGAAGGGGTCTCAGAAGCTGTTACCCCAGGTAGGGACTTGAAAAGCGCAACTCCAGAGAAGATGTCTAAAACCATAGTTCTAGAAAGGAACTCGAGAAGCAAAACCCCAGAAGGGATCTTTGAAGTAATATCCCCAAGTGGGGTCTCGAGAGACACAGCCCCAGAGAAGGGTCTAGAAGTCGCTTCCCCAGGAAAGGACTCAAGAGGCATAGCGTTAGAGTAGGTTCTGAAGGTTATAGCTTCAGCAAAAGTCCCGGAAGTTATAGTCCCGGGAGAAGTTTCGATAATTATCAACTCAGAGAGGGAGGCTGACGGCCCGGTCCCAGAGAGGGAGGCTGACGGCCCGGTCCCATTGAGGGAGGCTGACGGCCCGGTCCCAGTGAGGGAGGCTGACGGCCCGGTCCCAGTGAGGGAGGCTGACGGCCCGGTCCCAGTGATGGAGGGGAGGCTGACGGCCCGGTCCCAGTGAGGAAGGCTGACGGCCCGGTCCCAGCGGGGTTCCCGAAGGCCACTGCCCCAGTGGGGTTCCCGAAGGCCACTGCCCCAGCGGGGTTCCCGAAGGCCACTGCCCCAGCGGGGTTCCCGAAGGCCACTGCCCCAGCGGGGTTCCCGAAGGCCACTGCCCCGGGTGGGGTTCAGAAAGTCACTACCCCAGGTGGGGTTCCGAGGGCCACTGCCCCGGGTGGTGTTCAGAAAGTCACTACCCCGGGTGAGGTTCAGAGGGCCACTGCCCCAGGTGGGGTTCAGGAAGTCACTGCCCCGGGTGTTCATAAAATCACTGCCCGGGGTGGGGTTCAGAAAGTCACTGCCCCGGGTGGGGTTCAGAAAGTCACTGCCCCAGGTGGGGTTCAGAAAGTCACTGCCCCAGGTGGGGTTCAGAAAGTCACTGCCCCAGGTGGGGTTCAGAAAGTCTCAGCCTCGAGTAAGGCCAGTAGTGACCAGGTTCTAGCAAAGCACTCTAGTCAGTCAGATGGGAAGGAAGCAGATCCTGACTCTGTTCATATCTCAACATCTATAACCTTTGATGGGGACTTAGTCCAATTTCTGGCACTTTACAAACACTATTACATCATTATGTCGTCTAGACCATTTCTGGACATCACTTCAGAGAACCTTGTGCTCTATCTGATATATTCCTTTAGAGGGGAGCCTTTTGAGTGGGCATCAAATTTAATGAAAACTGAAGATCCCATTCTTCAGGATCCCCCAGCATTCAGTGATGCAGTTATTAAGAGATATGGTTCCAAAGAAATTGGTTCAGGTTCCTCTAGGTCACCCGTCTTATCTGCTGAGAGTTCACCGTATACTGTAAACTCGGCACAAGAGTCTCAGGCCGTTGTTTTGACTGCAGGATGTGCTTTTCTGTCTTCTTCTAATAGTTGTACTTTGCCTGAAAGTTCAGCTCCCAAGGTTAAGAAACCAATCTCTGATTTGAACCCAGCCTTGCTGGGAGGTTCAGACAATGTTTGGGGAATTACCTTGGTCAGACCTCAAGAACTTTGTAAAAATAAGAAGAAGAAGAAGAAGAAGAAGAAGAAGAAAAAGAAATAATTATTGACTCTTGCCTTGTTATATAAAGAAAAAAAATTTTTTTTCCTTGTCTTGTGTCCACTGGCCACCGTCAAGGGGGGGGGGGGGGCACTGTTACAAGCTGTTGCCACGGCTTGTTTCTGTTTTCTTGCCTGTTAGACCAGTGTGTCAGGTTTTTTTGTATCCCTTGTTTTTGAAAGTCTGAATTTTGGGGTCCGTTGACCCCTCCTCAAGGGGGGGTACTGTTATGAGCCACGGCTGTGTCTCATTCCTGTTTTGCATTTTGGTTATGTATTTTATGTTATACTTCTGTTTCTGTTCCCCGTGGGTGTCATGGGGTGTTCGGAGCCCACCCTTAAGGAGAGGGTACTGTTATGAACCACAGGTAGTGGTTCATTCCTATTTTATGTTTATAGTTGTCTTGCAGGCCAGAATTTCCCGTTGCTCTGGTTTAAGAAGACTCTTGTTTGCTGTCGGTGGTGAGTCTGTGTAATTGCAGCCTGTTTCCATGTGGTTGGCCTCACCTGTCTGCTAATTGCATCTTGTCAGTTTGGAGTCATGCAACAGGGCAGCTGCACGACATAATTAATTAGGGCTCTCTGTTATATTCTGGCTCAGTGCAATACACAGACACTGGTGATAGTTCCAGAGTTCTTGAGTTCTGAGCTAGTCCCTGCCAGTTCCTGAGCTCATGTCTAGCAGTGTCTGTCTAGCTGCTTCCAGTGTCGGTTCCAGTGTCGGTTCCTGTGTCGGTTCCAGTGTCTGATCCCGTGTCCTGCCGTGAAGCGTTCCTGTCCAGAAGTCCTGTGGCTTTGTCTGTGCCTGGTCGAGTGTCTGGCTTCTTGGTGTCCACCGGTCTGTCGTTTGGGATTCTGCCTGTCCTCCGGTTCTGAGAGTCTGTGTCAGCTGCATTGGGGGTTCCTGTACGTTTGCCAGTATTTGTACCGGTTCCGTGAGTAGCGGCTTTGCCGCGTCCGTCGGCCTAGGCCGCAGTATTCTTTGGTTATATTTTGTTACTGGTGTTTTGCAGAGGGTTCTGCTTATGCTGTCACCGCCGGTACACAACAGTATTGTGTCGGCGTGTGGACAGCATTTCCTTTGTTGTTCTTTTCCTTTGGCGGCGTGCCGCACATATATTTAGTTTTAGGGTTGTTAGTAGCCCCTAGCCTTCTGTTTGCTTTAGTTAGAGGTCCCCTTGTTATTATCCTGTCTCGGTTCACGCCTTGTCTCACTCTAAGACCTGGGGGCATCGGAGTTGGGCAGACCTAATCCGCCCTTCAAACGCGGCTGCCGTGGGCCCAAGAAACCATAGTCACTCAGGCGTGAACTGACCACACAGGTGAAACAATGGAGGTAGGGTGCTAGGGGATATTTCCACACCACACCTTATTTCAGCATCACGTTCTGGTGCTCTGGACTCACTACGCAACATCTCCCTTGTTCTGAGCACCAGGAACCTAACACTATAGCAATATTGGGTATTGTGACAATAAGGGGGAAATTCAGAGTTAATCGCAGCAGCAAATTTGTTAGTAGT